>NC_062190.1:7797953-7850453 GCF_912470025.1 Vespa velutina | reverse complement strand
ATCTTATAATGTTTTCTTCTATTTCAAATCTATACGTTCAAGTGACAATGAGATTGGATAAACATGGAGTGTCGTATGCTTAATCGAAATCGTCAACGTTTCAAAATGAAAAGGAAGAGATGAGAAAGAAAGAAAAAAAGAAAAAAAAAAAAAAGAAACAGAAGAGTTGATAAGACGAAATCAATTTATGCGTACGTGCGTGCGTGCGTGTGTGTGTGCGTTTATGTGGTATCGATTTACTCGCGAAAATGAGAGATATACCAACGGTGTAAAACAGTAGTAGTAGAGCTTTGAATATGTGTGCGAGAATAGGTCAGTTCTCGTGTCCTCGTGAACGATAACTCGAAGAGATGCTGCGCAAACGCACTCCCAAAATGAAATACTCGTTATTTTTCCTTCGAATTCTCACTTTACATACATGTATGTATGTATGTATGTATGTATGTATGTATGTATGTATATACTATGAATTATATACATATACACATGTACACATACTTTAATACGTATTTATATATACAAATGAATAGATGAAAAAAGAACAGTTGGAAAAAGAAAACAATAAATGACGAACCTATTTTTTTCTTCTCCTTCATATGTATATATATATATGTGTGTTTTGTATATATATATATATATATATATATATATATATATATATTATGATTAGAATTTATTTTGGATTCTGGAGAAGATCGGCTAAAGTCTTTGAGGTTATGTTTCCTTGCTCGTGCGCTCTGCAACGATCTTTTCGAAACGTTTCTATATCATTCTCTCTCTCTCTCTCTCTCTCTCTCTCTCTCTCTCTCTTTCTCTCTCTCTCTCTCTCTCACTGTCTCTCTGTCTCTTTCTTTCTCACTCTGACGCACGCGCATACAGCAGCAGTAGCAGCAGTGAAAAGCCGAAGAAATTTACGAGGATAGTCGAATACTCACGAGAAAGATAAGAAGGGTCGTAGAGGCAGCTGAAACTTTGACGGGATTCAACGTGTTATTTTCGTCTCGGTTTCGTTTCTTTCTTCCTTTCTTTCTTACTCTCTCTCTCTCTCTCTCTCTCTCTCTCTCACACACACACATGCACACATTTATATATTACTCACCCACTCACACCATATATAAATACACACACTTCCATTCCCGTAACGTACATAGTCGACCTTGAAACCTTGTGGAATCTCCTCCAGATTCTTACGAAACGATTCGTACGTTCTGGAAAGATGCACGAAATGCAGACTAACTTCTGAGACTAGTTTTAGAAATTATTATTCTCGATTCGTTTCTTAGAATCTCATTAGGAGATACTTTATATATATATATATATATATATATATATATATATATATATATATATATATATATAATCGTTGCCACGTCGATTATTCATGTTAATTTTTTACATGAATAATTAGATCATTTAATACGTTCGAAAAATCGTATAAAATATAATATCGAAAAATTTCATTGGAATTAAATCATAGATCTATTTATATCCGATCGACATATACATACGTATAATTTCCTTCAGGAGTTCGATTTATTTATTTTTTTTTGTTTTCCTTGTTTCTCTCTCTCTCTCTCTCTTTCTCTTTCTCTCTTTTTTTTTTTTTTAATTTTACCATCGAAATTATTCGCAGACGGTTTTAATGAAAATGGCGCGTGTCTGGATTTCACGGCTCGTTATGTTTCTTCCGTTCGTTTTGTTTCTTTATCTGCTTCTTTTTTTTTTTTTTCGTTCTTCCTCGTTCTCCACCCCATATTCTTTTCTTTTCTTTTTTGTTTTTCCTTTTCTTCTTTGTTTTTTCCAAATAACCTCGTTCTTTCCCTATCTGCAAACCATTCGAACGATTCGCGATGAAGCGTTACGCGGCAGTTTCGAATTACGTAATATGGCTCGTGTCGGCGACGCTCCTTTGAACGAATTCCGTCGAATTTGTATTAAATTGTCATTAATTCTGTTTTCTTCAAATGTTTAAATAAATAAAAATTAATTTATTATTATTATTATTATTATTATTATTATTATTATTATTATTATTAATATTATATTAGCTGACGAAAGAGAAAAGAGGAAGAGATTAATAGGAAAGTTATTGTTAAATATGGACTTCAACCTAAGTGATTACGTTCGAGTGTTTTATCATATTTACAGTGAATAAGTTGTATTCACGTATTTCCAATGTATAATTCGTACGAGTATTATAAATTTATATATATATTTTTTCGTTTTTTTCTTTTTTTTTTTTTTTTTTCGTAAATTTCTTTCTTCCCCCCCTTTTTTTTTCTTTTTTAATTAAACGAAAAATGAAAGAGAAAAATTTTATCAATTCGAAACGCAACAATACTTTGATCATCCAATTGAGTTCAGAATCTAATCTAATCAGGGATTTGCAAACGAGTTTAAAACGAGCTTATAGCGAATAACAGTCATTTATATTTTTTTTTTTTTCTTTTTTTTTTTTCGTAAATATTGGAACATTTTGATGCTTTTTCTTCTTTATATATTTAAAAAGAAAAATTTGATTAATTGGAAATATTAAAATTGAATGATAATTGAACAAGTTATGTGTATTTTTAACATATAATTCGTCTATTATTACAATATTAATTTTATTTTCTTTTTCTTTTTTCCTTTTTTTTTTCTTTTTCCTTTTGTAAATATTTGAAAAGAAAATTTTATTAATTAGAAATCTAAGATACTTGATTATTTAACAAAGTCAGAATCTAATCTAATCAAGAATCTGCAATGAGCCTACAATATTTAAACTGAATAAGAATTATTCGTATATTTAACGTATAATTTTCATAGGTTTTTTTTACACTTTTAATTTTTTTCTTCTATAAATATTTGATACAAAAAAAAAAAAAAATAATAATAATAAATAAAACAAAGAATTATTAATTGAAAACAAAAAAAAACGAAAATATTAAAACTTAGCAATTGAGAGGCTGAGACGATAATTACATCGATTCATGTTAATTTATTCGCTAATGTATCCTATCGTTAACATGTGTTTTATTTAATGTTTCATGCAATGGTGATGCAACAAATTATCCTAGAAATCTAAAAGATCTTCTTTACTAATGAAAGAAAAATTAGAGAATTTTTTAGAAATCGTTTAGAAATTAAAATATTAATTATATACGACTTGTTCTAGAAACTCGTTCATTGAAAATGGAAGGTTTATTTTTTATAATGAATAACGAGGGTGCAGTGACACGATATGTCGTGATGCATTGCCTTACCTCAAATGTTGATGATGTTGTGTGTTGTACCATTAGAAAACGTAACACTCCACTTCGCGTCAATGAACAGGCTTTCGTCCGCTCCGATTATTTAACCCAATTAACGTCCGCTCGTTTATATGCAGCTCATTATGCGTTTTTAATTACGTCCGAGTATTTGCGATCGAGGCTTTAGCAATCGATCTTTTTTCTAATCTTCCTTTTTTTTTCCTTCTTTTTTCTTCTCTTTTGCCAAATGTTTTTCTTTTTTTTTTCCTTTTCATTTCAAATTCCTTTTTTGCTTCATACAAAGGCATATATATATATATATATATATATATATATATATAAAAGATATATACAAAATCTAATTATATGTTGATGTGTACATATATATATACACAAGATATAATTACTATAAAATAAAAGATCTTTTTAATATATATATAATATATATATATATAGTTTTATATATTATCATTTTTTTATATATATAGTATATATGTAAATTATTATAATATAATAATACAATATAATTAAAAAATATATATATTAAAATAGGGTATATTAGAGTAAACGTATACATATTGTATATATTAAAAGTTGTACAAATATATATAATATACATATATATATATTACATTCGTTTATGTAACAGTCTTTTATATCTTAAAATCGAATGAGAAACGAACATAGTTCATTGTTATTTGTTTCTCATGACTAATAGTAATGTAATATTATTTAATTAATATATCATATATATATATATATATATATATATATATATATGCACAAAGAGTTTTGCTTCTTGTAGTTCTTTCATGATTTTTAATTAAAATAATTGGTCGTATCTTTTTATATGAGTTTGGCAGAGTTCTCAGACAACATATCTTTCTCATATACATTGAATAATTTAGCAAGTATAATGATGAAGTCAGTGAACCGCGCTCGATCATGTCTAATAACCGGTAGAATCTCTTTGAGAATATAAGATAAGACTTACGTAAAGTGGAAAATTCATGCAATCGCCTTAATGTGATTTTTTTTTCTTTTTTTGTTTCTTTTTTTTTTTTTTTTTTTTTTTCATATATACCGTTCATATATCATTTCTCGAAATTTTCTCTAGATTTATTTCACTATGAGTTATGAAATATATGTAATGTTAGATTTAAAAGGAGTAACATCTAAACAAAATATTATATATGCATATATAATTATTATTATATTTAAAATATTAATAATTACATAATATTAATATTATAAAATAATATACATTATTATCATGTATATTATATAATTTTTTATTTGTTATAAACATTTCTAAATAATTCTATTCTAAACAATAATGATATTAAAAAATATATATATATATAATATTGATATTATATTAATGTAATATTATAAACGATATGAATTATATTTAGAGGCATATATATATGTGTGTATATATATATACACGTATAGTAAATCTACATGTATATGTATCTATCAGTATATATATATATATATATATATCTATATCAATTTCCTTTATCAAAATCCTAAAGTTAATACAGTCAGAGTGCGTGACACAATACACTCAATTAAAACAATTCCAAGGTCAACAAGTTATTCGTGAGATTAGATGCGAAAAGAGTTCATATGGGAGAAGTGGCCATCGATCGAGATAAATTTTTTTGTATTATTTTTCCACAAAAAAAAAAAAAAAGAAAAAAAAAAAAAAGAACGAAAATGGAAGAAATTCTATGCTAATAAATATTTCGTTATTTCATTCTTATCCTAATTAAATTGCCGTCCTTTTTTTTTTGTTGTTTTTTTTTTTTTTTTTTTTTTTTTGCTAAAATTTTATCAGCGTAGCTAAATGAAGTAGTGTAAAATTTTTTGCGAGTACACACCTCTCCGTCCCGCTCCAGTTGATACGCTCCTGAAGTGTGGGTCAAACCTTTTGAGACACCCTGTATATAGGGATCGTATGTTGCATATAATTATATCAACACTTCAACCACAACCTATAGCGAGCGAGGAAGGAAATCATTTTTATGCAAATTTAAGAAAATTTCACTCGTCGACGGAGCAACGATGACGACAACTATGATGATGACGATGACGACGTCGTCTATGTTAATGTCGACTATGATTAACTTTCTTTGTGTAACTTTGTTACGAGCACGTATCTCTACAACTCTTTGCTTTCGAGGCGATGTATTTGATCACGTGTTTATAAGATGCGAAGAATTTCATTATGCAATTCGTTTGATTACTTTTACGATGCTTTTAACGAATGAGTACATTAATATATTTTATATATAATATTAAAATATATATTTTTTTTTTTTTTTTTTTTTTTAATATAGAAAAAAAAAATATATTCGATAAATCGATCAGACTGTATTGGATCGACAGATAAATTGTTTTATTCTGATTAATTTAGGAAATGACAAATGAACTTGCATTTTTTCTTCATTAAGAATTTTTTTTTTTCTTTTCTTTTTTTTTTCTTTTCTTTTCTTTTTAATTCATTAACTCGATAACTTGCTTATCGTTCCAAGTTCAATATTATCAGATAAATACTATCTAACGCTATCATATTTACACGAGATCATTAATTACTAAATATATCATAATTTTTTCGATGAATGTATTCTTGTGATAGCTTTATGAAAGGATTGAAGAAATATTTTTTTTTTTCTTTCTTCCTTTTTCTTTTTTTCATTGTAGATACATTATTGTTGTGTTGTACGTTCGTTCGTTGTTTTCTTCATAGAAAGAATTGCTCATCGATTGATAATCGATGATTCAACTATCGACATGTGACTCTAATCAAAATTGAAAGAAATAGAGAGAGAGAGAGAGAGAGAGAGAGAGAGAGAGAGAGAGAGAGAGAGAGAGAAAGTACGAACGATTGAAAAGATCAAAGAAAATTTGCAGAAAATTTTAAATCGTTTTGATCCATACACGGTCTCTTATTTTAAACGATATTACTAAATATTTTCCGATCGTATTAGTCATATAAAGAAAATGGTTTCAAATAAAAGTTATTAGATTTTGAAAGAGGTTTTGTAGATAAAGTGTAATATGTTATTACAGTTATTTCCGTTTAGACATGGAAATGTTATTTCTATTCTTTTTTTTTTTCTTTTTTCTTTCCTCTTTTTTCTTTCCTCTTTTTTTTTTTTTTTTTTTTTTTTTTTAAATCAATACTTCAAGGCTAATGGAAGCTGTAGAGAATGTCGATGCGAATGGCATCTTGAAATTTAACAGAATCGTATAGTCGCAATAATGCGGTCATTCTTTTTTTTTTATTTTTTTTTATTTTTTTTTTATTTTTTTTTTTTTTTTTTTTTTGTAAATGTCTGACTAATGAATTTATTAAAAAAAAAAAAAAAAAAAAAAAAAAAAAAAATTTCTATTCTCTTTTTCTCTTCATTTATTTATTTATTTTTATTCGTACGTTTTTGTAATTGTAATCATTTGATTTACATGCGATGGCTTTCAAATAATCGTAAATAAAATTATTCCGATTACAGTGTATGTTTTAAATTCGGTTCGTCAAGTAAAATGAAACATCCTGTATAATAATAATCAATTTTTTTTTCACGGACATTAACGAGACCACAGAACGTTCGTTTCGAGCGTTTTACATTAATCATAGTAAAAATAAACTACATTGTTATTACGTTTACTAATATAAATCAATCGATAAGTTGTTAGTGAATTTTATCACGATGGATTTTCCCCTAGTATTATTCTCCAAGTGTTTTTATGCATAAGTTTTATGTGATATCGAATTATCGTTCTTAACTCGTTAAATATCGCTAGACATGTGTTACCTTGCATATTAGTAACAGCTAAAATAACTTTGCACTGTGTTAATCTAGTACACGTCCATTTGGCTTTATGGTTAACTTATCGAGTTTATTCGAATTTGTAGACGATAATCGATCGCGCCCCGCCCTCTCCTCCTCCCCCCCCTCTCTCTATCTTTATCTTTATTTTTCTCTGTTTTTTTTTTTTTTTTAATGTATTGACAATTTTTGTTATTAAAGTAATATTAAATTCTTTAAAATAGACAATTTGATCTCATAAAAGTATTCATTAATATTAGAAATATTTCGATATTTCATATTTATGCTACGTGCAACGAAATATTTCGGTTTTGTTTTTTTTTTTTTTTTTTTTTTTTTTTTTTTTTTTTTTTTCTCCCAGTGTTCTGCTTTACGTATTCGCGCGCAGTAATTTAATATTTTATAAGCAATTTAGTTTTTCATAAATTTTTTATAAAAAAAAGCAAAAAAAAAGAGAGAAAAAAAAAGAATCAAAGTCTGAACAATTTTATTATTTTATTATTTCCAATTAAATAATTCACAAGATATTAATGTTTACAATTTACATTATAATGGCGCAATTTTACGTATCTTTCAAAAAATGGATTTTTTTTTTCATTGAACATCGCAAAATAATAAAATTATTATTCCCGTTATAATATTTCTTCTCCGACGATAATATTTTGGAATAATATTTTTGTCGAGAGAATTCTTTTCTTTAAATACAATTAAAAAAAGAGAAAAGGAGAGAAAATAAGAAAAAAAAGGAAAAAAAAAAAATAATTACGCGTATTAAAAAGGGTTGACGTAAAATAAAAATAAAAAAATGATATATCTTTGTGAAAGTACTCGTACCTTTGTGATAGAAAGTTCGAATTATTCCGATGTTACTTTTATAAAAGTCCCAATCAAGAATGCATCCGTTTCGAAAGCTGAATCATTAATCTCTCTCTCTCTCTCTCTTTTACTGCAACATTTTCGTGAGGGTCCCTTTCTCCGATCAAGCCCCCCCTAATTTTCTTCAATGAGTTCATGCATGAAGATGGGTATCGTAGCCAAAAATGGTCTCGATAAATGGATCACATCGGAAGAGCGAAAGCAATCCAACTTCCAATGGAAAGGAGAAGATCGATTGCTTTCAATGCTCGTGTTGAAAATCATACCTTTGAGAAAAAAAATGAGATGGATGTGTGTGTGTGTGTGTGTGTGTGTGTTCGTTCCAATTACGTCCAATTTGTGATGAACGTTCAGTTAATATCGTTCGAAAAATTCATAACATTTTGAATAAAAATTTATATCCGAAAGATGTTAATTTTTTTTTCTCTTTTTTTTTTTCCCTGAAAATTTACTATCGAAAATATCTTGAATATGAAAAGAAAAGAAACGAAAGAATATTCATAACTCGCGTTTGTAATCGATAAACTTTCGTAGGAAATACTTTTTTTTAAGTTCATGTATCCATAATAAATCAAGTACTTAAGACTTTTTGTAAGTAAAATATATATTCATATATTTTTCCAATTTTTCTTATTCAAAATATCTATCTGGGAAAGGAAATCGACAAATCGAAATTTCGTAATTCGGTTTTGAATAAAAATTTTTCTAAGATAAATATATTCCTATATTCTTCAAAATTTTCTATTCATTGTCTTAAAATAAAAAAAAAATGTATATATATATATATATATATTTATTATATATTCTTTTAAATATTTTACTCAACTATGTATATTTGTACATAGTGACATAAATTTATTAATAATAAATTAATTGAATAAATAAATAAATAAATAAATAAATGAATAAATATAAAAATCGATTTACGAAATCTTTCCACGTGATTGATTAAATAATATAATTAATAAAAATAAGCCATTAGTATTGTACTTGCCATCTTTTTTATTTTTTTTCTTCCTGTATTTGCATGCAAAAATCTCAACAAAGGAATCTCTCGTTTCATTGAATGCGTTCGCATCGATATGCCGATGTTTTTACTTTAATTCCGTTATCGTGCGTATCTCGCTCAATCGATTTACTCTTTTTCGAATTCTCGATCCTCGATAGAGTTCAGTGAACCTAGTCAATGTGTTCACCAAGCTCAGCAGGTTCGCTGACACCGGTTTTGTGATAATCTTTAGATCAAGTTAAATTGGATAAACTAGATTGTAACTATAATTTTTTTTTCTTTTCCTTTTTTTTTTTTTTTTTTTTTTTTTGGTTAGGGAAATAGAAATACATACGGGAGATATGTTGTTAATTGACGCACATAGTCGAGAAATCTTACAAAACTAAATAGAATCACAATTTGCAATTGGATAGCTCGCGTTAAAATTGTTGATTCTTATGATCACGTCCGATAATATAAAGTAAAAATGTACCTGTAATAACTGTGGGGTGACAAAAAAAAAAAAGAAATTCCTCCTTGAAATTGTACAATTAATTTATTATAAAGCGTATATATAAAAATGTGTAAGTTAACGTGAACGACGAAAGAAAAGAAAGGAAAATAATAATAATAAGAACAACAACAACAACAACAACAACAACGTCAACAATAGTAATAATAATAATTGGAAGAGTTGTGTGATTGATCAAAAGGAAGAAAAAGAAAAGAAAGGGAAAAGAGAAATAAAAAAGCAAAAAAGAAGAATTAAAAAAAAAAAAAAGAAATTACAAAAATAAAATAAGAGAAGAGGAGATCAATCGAAAACCCCGATCGACGAATAAATCGGGTCATGAGGACATGAACGACCCGAGTTTAAGGGAATCTGAAGATCAAGCGCTTTTACCGATACATCCAGATCAAGATGGCGGTGGATCAGGATGGTACGCCTCATCATCGATCACCGAATCGACTTTCGAAAGTCTCGCATTGGACGTTTCTTACGCGGGATTGGACGTGTCCTCTCGTGATCTCGTTGATCATGCGACGAGTAGTTATCGAGAGACAAGAGAAGGAACAGGAGGCGGTGGAGGAGAAGGAGACGAGGATATTGATAGAAAGGCGAAGATGAATAGAGATGATTTGTGGGAAGACATTGGTGTCATTGATTATCTCGAAAGAAAACTTGGACCACCTGATGAAAGTACACCTGAAGAACGTGTTGAAGCTTTGAGAGAAATTTTAGCTGAAACTGATATACACGAGGGCGACGGAGATCTATCGGATTTTCTATTTCATATAGCAAGGACGAAACACGGGAAGATCTACATCAGAGTTATTCGTACTCTGCTACTAAACAGAGGTAGGGACATAATCGTCGATTATAAAAAAAATTACTATTGTTCAACAATATATATATATACATATATATAAAACATATTCATTTTGTTAATCCTTCAAATATTATTTATCCATGATTATGGGATAAACGTATTGTATTTTGATGAACGATCGATAGAATGACAATGATAGTTTCTTTATAAATAATTCTTTATTTGATATTTGACTTTGTGTAAATCGAATCATTCGTCATTTTTCAAATTGAATCGATGGATTCTTTTTTTGCAAAATCATGGATTTTTCCATAGAGAATTTTAATTTCTCTTTTATATTGTAATTAATACAAATAAAATCGAATGTAAATTTATTGTTTTATGTAAAGAAAATTTCAAATTTCATTTTACGCAATAGAAAGATGTATATAAAAGAATTATTTTGTAATAGTAATTATCAATTCGTTATATATATATATATATATATATATATATATATATATATATATATATATATATATATATATGCTACTAGTAATGTATAGCAAATCAAGTTTTAGCAAATCGAATTTTTCTCAAGAATTTCTTCTCCTATAAGCTCTTTTATAATAAATATTATAATCAAATTATAAATTTGTTTTTTAATAAGTTACAAATTTTATAATACATAGGTATAAAGAGAAAATACTTATTTAATAAGTAATTAAGAATTCATCATCATAATTCATAATTATATGAAAACAATTTATAAAGGAGCAAATTTCATTTAAATAATTTTTTTTTTTTTTTTTTTTTTTCTTTTTTTTTTTATCACTCATTCATTCATTGCAAACGAATCGAATGTAATTTGCAAAAGATTGAATCTGAAGTGCAAAACCTGTATAAATCAAAGTAGATTTTTATTAGATTTTCGATAATTTTGTTAAGTTGTGGTTTCTTCTTTTTTTTTTTTTTCTTTTTTCTTTTTGAGAATTTATTTTTTAATGCATATTTTATCTTTTTCTTTATATATATATATATATATATATATAATTTTTTTTTTTTTTTTTTTTTTTTTTGTTATCTTTTATCTCACAAATCGATAAGCGATAATATGGAATAAGAATTTTGCAGGAAATCTTGATTTGCATAAGATGGTGAAATTTAATTTCGCGAAGCGTCGAATGTGAGTTTGATTTCACAAACAAACAAAAAAGAAAGAAAGAAAGAAAGAAAAAACAAAGAATTGTTATTTGGAGTGAAAAACCTCTCTATAATAAAACTACAGGAAGAGACAGGTTGGAGATGTTCAGTTAATAATAAATGTTTTCGATTTATCTGTACAATTATGTACGTGTAATCTCTGCTCACCTGACCGTGTAATTGTTACTTGCACTGCGTTAAGCTAACGTGACGAGACAGTGTTATGTCTGTCTTTCTGAAAGTTCTTTTTTTTTCCTCAATTTTTATCCATACATATATGTATATATATATTGTATGTACATATGTATATATATATATATATATATTTATATATATATACATACATACATATATATATATATATATGTATCTGTGATGTTATAAGCATTTGAGCTCTCATTTCGTCATAAATTAAACTTCAAATGGAAAAAATTACAAATAACGAATTGGAAATAGAGAGGGGGGGAAGGGGGGAGAGAGAGAAAATTACATACAACACTCGACGTATAGTTCGATCATTCACGATTCCCAACTGTGATGTGACATGTGACTGTTGCATGACATTGTCAAATATACGTGAGAAGTAATCACATTCTCTTGTTGTTCTTTATCATGGACATATTGAAAAATTTCCAATCGCGTTTTGGTACACCTGTCACGGCATGCTTCTGTAAAATTTATTCAGAAGTATGAGAGAAGGAACAAAAGAAAGGAAATCACGAAGATCTTTTCTTTCTTTCTTTCTTTCTTTCTTTATTTTTTTTTTGTTTCCTTCTTCTTCTTCTTCGTCCGACCTTGAACTCGTATATCTCGAGTTACAGCAAGCAGAGACACGAGAAGATTAAAAAAAAAAAAGATCGATATCGAGGATCGAAAATTCGATTGTTCGTTGTTTCGTTTTTCTTTTTTTCTTTTTCACTTGTATTAAAAAAAAAAAAAAAAAAAAAAAAAAAAAGTTCGTAAAATAAGTACATATGAAGCAACGATTATAAAAATTGTTGATTAACTAACCACCGTTGCGGTGCAAAGAAATTCACGGTTGACGTGCTAAGCACGTCATTTTTCTTTCTACAACAATCGCCTGACGACGTATATAATACGTCAGTGGCGTTCTGGTGACAGAAACATCTCGACGTGCGTGACACGTCTTTCCATCGCAAGTGGTTAAAATCGAGATCGAAGATTAAAAATTTTCGTAAAATAGAATTTATCAATTATTTCGTATAAGTATGATTAATATTATCTGAAAAGAGGGAGAAAAAAAATATTAGACCTAAAATTTCGTCGTCGTCGTCGTCGTCGTCGTCGTTGTCGTTGTTGTTGTTGTTGTTATTAACAAAAATATTAAAAAAATATTATAGGATGATTGATGACATTAATTAATTATAAAATAAACAATTCATAATATCTGTATATATACATATTTTTTACATAACAAAAAGAAAAAAAATCTCTGCCTTCTATTCTAATCAAATCAAATTAAATATACTTTAATTCATTCAGTGACAATTCGTATGTTAAAAAAATAAAAAAAGAAAAGTCGATACGTATGTATCGTACGTGTTAAAAATTGTTTATCGAAAACAATCCGACGGTATCTTAAAATATGCGTTCGAATTGATCATATTTAATTGTATATTTTTTAATTAGGCTGTTGCTTGATCATCCCAAAAAGTTATTCCTTCTTCTTTTTTTTCCTTGCTCGTTGAATCGATTCATCCAATATAGGAATCCTTAAAAAAAAAAAAAAAAAAAAAAAAACATGTCGACGATATCGACGTCTCAAATGACAAGTAACACCAAAAATAATAACGACAACGATAACAATGGTGATGTTAGTGATTATGGCAATGATGATGGTGGTGGTGATAAGGGTAGTAATGGTAATACGTTTTTTATGGGACTTGTTGGTAATAGTACATACTTCCGACTATATATCACTGTTCAAGCCTAATGGAACATGGTCTCCCGAAGGACTTCAAATTCTCAAAGATCGTGAAAAATATTATTACAAGTTGGATAGGGAAGAGACGAAAGCGTTTGAGGAAATCCTGTGGGAAGACAAGGTGATGATAAATAAGACGAATTCCTTCAATTTCCTTTTTTTTTGCTTTTTTATTTATTTATTTTTCTTTTTTTTTTTTTCTTTTTTTTTTTTTATCTTCCTGAGAAGAATATTATGTACTAGAGAGATAAACGAGAAATTATGAGAAGAGAAATCTTTTATTAATTTAACGAGGAAGTAAAACTTAATTATCACATGTGTGTGTGTGAGCAAGAGAGGGAGAGAGAGAGAGAGAGGGAGAGAGAGAGATCACAAATTCAAAACAACAATTAATATTAATTTTCTTTATTTTTCTTCGCGCGATCATCAGTAGAGATTATTCTTCTTAAATGCAATTACAAGCAATCTTTGTGTAACGCGGATACTTGAACAATTTTGAGCGATTTCGACAAAAAGTAATTTTGATGAATGAAATTTTTCGATTTTGTTTTTTTATTTCTTCTATATTATTTAATTTTGTATATTATTTAAAACACATAATACATGTAAATATGCATTTCATTTTATTTTGTTTTCACAAAACATATACTTTATCTGCAATGAAATTTATTTGTTATTTTTAAAATCATATATATATATATATATCATTTTATATTATATTTATTTATTATTTATTATATTTTTTTATATTTTATATTATATATAAATATATATATATATATATATATATATATATATATATATATATATATATATTTCATTATTTATATACGAATTAGTTGAATCAGATAAAAATATATTTTTATTTTTTATGTCAGTTTTATTTTTTTTTTTTTTTTTTTTTTTTTTTTTTTTAAGAAAAGTACACATAAAAAAAAAATAATAATAATAATAAAACATTTGGAATTCAATCCAATTATTTTTGTTTTCCGTTAGATAGGAGTCTTCTATAAAGTGATTTTATGTATATTAATAAAGTGATACTTTTATCGAATTTCTATTATAGGAAATATCCGCTTTATACGGGTGCGTTACCTGTTCTATATCATATTTTGAAACAATGATAACATTGAAATGTAGGAATCGAAAAGTATTAAAATACGATCGATGATCCTACCATGCGAGGATACTCCGATAACGAAGTTGGATCACATTCGGATTTATATTTGATTGAGACGAGTAACTTTTTTAATCCTATTGTCGACGATTCTTATCTAATGAGAAAGATAGCATGTTCAAGTTTGTTCAATTGTATATATGGTTTTAGGGTATACCCAAACTTACAAATATCAGATTATTTTTGGAAATATCTAATTGTATTGAAATAATCGATAAAAACATAATTATGCCAATGGTTATACGTGATTTCAAGGACACGGCTAAGATAGCTGATACAATTGTCAGAGGATGTTCAATTATTGGTAATTCATGGTCTATTCATTGGATAGACAATACTGCCAATGCAGTTTGTACTCATCAATAAGAACTTGTACTATCTGATGGTGCAACGATAGTTGATGTCATTGTCCTAACCAAACCATTAGGTACTACATTAGTTATTTATTAGCTTATATCAACGGATAGAACAATCGGAAAAACGTACAAGATTATTGCTAGAACTGTCATCGAGGATGACGTTAAAATAGCTTATTGTAGAGTCGTCGATTCTATGATTATGACTAATAGTCATAATGAATTGATGAATGATTAGGGGACTAATCGTTTAGATGAATCTTATGAGAAAAATTAGAATACACATGTATATACATTGAAGTTAATTTTCTTATAGGAAAAATCAATTTAATTATTATATATATATATATGTTATATATTATATATATTATATGTATTATATGTATTATATTATATATATTTACATATACATGATGTCATCATCAAATCGTTAGATGAGAAAAAAAAGAAAGAAAGAGGGATAGGTTCTAAATAAAATTTTAGTTAAGAATGAACTTTTTTTTTTTTTTTTTTTTTTTTTTTTTGTACAGTATAATGCTCATACAGCTTTGCGTAGTATTATCTTACGGAATTTTTGATCATGCCGAATTATTGATACGTTGTCAAAGGAACAACGTCAATTTTGTAATTCACAATATGCCGATTATAGCTAAGATGTGCGGTTTGTTCGAAGATAATCGGAAATTCGATTGCATTACTATGGGTTATGGTAGCGGAAGTATAATATTGCTTCGCGAACAAGCTACTACGATTTATTTTCAAGGCGTTGAAAAAGATCGAACGTATGAATGCTTGGATCGTTTGATATTAGTTGAAAGTGGAGAACGAAAGGCACGAGTTATTATTGATCGTCCAAGAGTTATCGAGATATCATCGAAGAACACAACTGATTCTTTATGATAATACTATTTTTTAATCGTGTTATAACAAGATAAAAATATGTGGCTCGATGTAAGTTTAATTTTATTATCATTTGTAATGAACTTACAAATGATCGTTATGCGTTCTGTTAGTCGACGAATCGTTTCTTTTTTTGTCTATTTTTTTCTTTTTTTTTTTTTTTTCTATTTTTATATAAATGGCGTAAAGTTAATTGATACTGTTAGGAATATCTCATATCCACAATAAAGTTTTATATGTATATATATATATATATATTCTTTAGTATAAAAATAGCATATATAAATTCTATAGCATAGGTTGCTATTGTTTTCATTGTACTTTGTCATAACGAAGTTGTAATTGTATTTTTTTATAATAATTGATTATATTATCTACCATCGTACGGTATTATTATTATTATTATTGTTTTCATTTCGTTATTACATAGGAGTTGTTTACTTCCTATAAGCCTGAGAAATTTTCGGATCACATGCATATCGTTTTTTTTTTTCTTTCTTTCTTTCTTTCTTTCTTTCTTTCTTATTTTTTGTACTTGTTCTTTTTCTTCTTTCTTTTCCTCAACAAGATTCCCGCAATTATTTTTTTATACGTACGTACATACGTACATACATATATATATATATATATATATTTATTTATAAATTACATGACTCGTGTGTATCAAGCTCGTTAACTTATGCACATCGATCATTATCACTCAAGCAAATGTCACATTTGCACACAAGCATAATCGTTGTCATTAGTACTTCCTCGCTAATCATAGATGAAATCGGTTTCTGTATAACTCTTAATATAAATATATATATATATATATATATATATATATATATATATATTTATGTTAAGAAAAATTTCTTCATTTTATGTCATCAAATATTTTAAGAATACGAAATACAAAATATTCGATTTCTGATTGAACCGGAAGTTTACTAATTTTTAATTTTTCTTACGAAACATGCTGTACATATATTTTTTCATTAATTAATTAGACGTTTTTAATCAGTCTTCAATAATTTTTGAAAGATAATTTATTAAAATATATAATTATTAGAAACAAAAAGAAAATGATACAGGGTGTTTCATGAGAAAAACGAAATGTCATTAGACTTTCGGTTTAATCAAAAATCTAATATTACATTTAATTGTAATCTTAAAATAATTTACATATGAATAAAAATAATTATTATAATTTTTTTCATATATATTTATATATTTCCTTTTTTTTATTAAAAGAAGGAAATATTCAACTAGCCTACATATATATATATATATATATATATATATATATATATATATATATATTCTACATATACATATATTTCTTAAATAAAACCATTTCTTGTCGACGACGTTATAAGGGTGAAAAAAAAAAGAAAGAAAAAAAAAGAAATAGGGGAAAAATATTTGAATCATTACTTATGAAAAAGCGTAGAACGGATATTATAAAACTTATCGCGTGTCATGCACGTCGTTCGTTTCAATATCGATCTCAATCATAAATTTGCTATCGATTTGAAAGAAAAATTAAAAAACAAAAAAACAAAAAACCAAAAAGCAAATAGATATAATCATAATGTTGACGTTCAATGAGAATTTATGTTAATGAATTTGATCGATTCAAGATAGAAAATTGTTCGAAAAAGAAAAAAGAAAAAAAGAAAATTGATTTTATTTTTCAATATTTCGTCGCATTGAAAGAAGAAAAAGAACAAAAAAAAAAAAACAAAAAATAAAAGAAAGAGGAAGGACAAAAAAAGAAAACGTACGATAAAATAATTTATACAAATATTTACTATTCTGCAAAGTTATACTAATAAAAGATTAATATGTCATTAGTAGTTTTATAATCGAATTCATATATGTTTAATTCTCTATGGGAACTTTGCCAAGAAGTTTAAATACGAAAGTATTTTTGAAAAAGTAAAAGAAGAAGAAAAAGAAGTAGTAAGAAAACAAAAAGAAAACTAGTTCTTTCTTTCGGTATAAAATTAGCACTGACATATATATATATATATATAAACATACAGGTATTGAGAAGTTATAACTGGTTAAATATCAACGATCTATTTCCATATCCGATTCATACAAATGTCAGGAGAATGAACGTTGAATGGATCGATGAGTTGGTGGTAGAGTAGGTCGTAAAGTTGTATATTCCCTTTAAGCCATTTAAAGATCGACCTGTGAACGCCCTTTCGAGAGAGAAAAAGTACTATAAAAATTATTTTTTAAATGGATAAATATGTCTAGACGCAATATGCAATGTTTAATTTCTTAACATACACTTTTCTATTTTATCAAATAAAAACGAGAAAAAGTGTAAATAAAAGAATCTGCAAAAAAAGAAGTAAGCTATTGAACGTTTAAAAAAAAAAAAATAAAAAGAGAAACAAACGAGAGAGAGGGAGAGCGAGAGAGAGAGAGGGATGAACCTTCCTTGTTCGGTCGGTAAAGTGTGTTATCGACTTGAAAGTAGCGCCATCTGGCGTGAAAAAGAAGAACCCTTTGCTTGCTACGACGCAAAGGAGGGAGACATTGAAAGGCAACATGGCGGATTGATCCAGTCGCGGAACGTTTCGTACTAACGTTCTGATGAGTATCTCCAGAAGTGATTTTTACCAATTAGAAATATAACAGTGCCTTTGAAAGGATCGTTGCCATTCGTAAAAACAAATCACGAGAAACGTCATTTGCAAAAAGCCATTGAAACATAGTTTAAAGGTTAATTACATTGTGTTTTGAAGAATGTTTAATTTGAGCCACCAGCGCGAACTACTGAAGGGTTGATATTACATGCGATTAAGGATCGCTTTTTAAACGATAGTTCGTTATTGAATGGTAAATATATATATTTAAAAAAATTTTTATCATTAATATATAGTATATATATATATACTATATATATATTTACATATATTTAAATATATATATATATATATATATAGTTATAGGTATACGTAATGTGTGTATGTGTGTTGCACCGGCTTCGTGATATTCTCGTCATTGTGCATTGTCGATGTCGTTGGCATCGACGATTGGGGCGATGGGTCGTTCAAACTCAACGCTGATTGGTCGAATCTCTGACATAAACTTTTGTTTTACGACGATAATACCCTCGAGATCGTTGGATTATAATCTTTTTTTTTTTTTTTTTTTTTTGTTTCCTTTTCTTCCCTTTCTTACAATATTCACGCATAAGGGAGCGCGCGCGCTCGCGTTCACTCAACCCCCTTCCCCACCCGCCCTGTCTACTTTCTATCGTGTTGTTATCGTTTTCGTTTTTTGTTTTCTTTTTCTTTTGGCGCGTTTATCTTTTCTTTTTTTTTCTTTTTTTTTTTTTTTTTTTTTTTTTTTTTTTTTTTTTTTTTTTTTTGTCTTCGTTTCACTTTTCTTTTTTCAAACGTATTTACAAAAGTTCATCGATGAGGTAATTCAAGTACGATTAAAGTATCAATGAAGTATTGTGATACAAAGAAGTAGAAGATATTTATTACTTGGGCGATTTAACGCGCTAGTAATAAATATACATTTTAAAATGAGTCATTACGAGTATATTTTTAATGTATGACGATAAGAATTTAATCTGTTTCCTTTTTTTTTTCTGTTTTTTTAATTTTCTCTACGAGAGTAATAGCGTATACGAAAGAGAGAAGAATGATCCAAGGTCAGAAAAATATTACGTAGGATATAGTATATACGACGCTAAGGTTTCATTCGCGTTAAGAAGTTTTTAAAAGTTTCTAAATTAGCTTTTTCAAAACCATTTGTAAGTATATAGTTATATATATATATATATATATATATATATATTTTTTTTTTTTTTTATTTTTTTTTTTTTTTTTTTACGCAATGAATTTATTAAATACAGTTAGTTGATTAGGATTAACCAATCGAAAATGTGATAACAGAAGATGAAAAAAAAAATGGTTGTATTAATCGAATCGTAGAAAAAAGAAATTCAGATTCTAATGCAGTTCTTGACCGTGAGTTTTAGAATAAAACAAAAACGCTTAACGATCCTTGACATCGTTACTGCCCATTGTTTGCCAGTATTATTGGAAATATGTTATTATGTAAGTGTATTGTATATATAATTATATATGTTCACTCGCTATCTGTTTTTAAGGGAACGAACGAGGTTACGGTAGGGTTTCCTTTTTTTCTGTTTTTTTTTTTCTCCTTATATATTTTATATATAATAGAGCCAAGTTCGAGACATATAACCTCTGTCTCTCTCTCTCTCTCTCTCTCTCTCTCTCTCTCTCTCTCTCTCTCTCTCTCTCTTCTCTATGTATTGAGATATCACTTTATTACATAGTTGAGTAGAAAATATTTATATCTAAATGACGAGTATTAAGTTTACAAGATAAAGTAGATTGTGTATATGTATATGTTATGTATATATGCATATACATACATACATACATATATACATACATACATAGATACATAGATATATAATTCCATCGCGTGTAAACACAGTCTGATTTTTAATCGGTCTGATTCTCTCCGATGTATTTATACCGTCCCTATTTAAATGCAAAAGGCTTCACGGATTTTATACTATCAGTTTGGTTGGTGCAAAGTCTTATGCAAGACTCGAGCAAACCTTACCTTTAGCCCCTCTTCGTAACTCCTCACCCCTAAACGAAGAAAATCAATAATCACCTGTATCATCATTTGCGTCTTTATTTTGTTTCTTAATAGTCCTATTATAAAAAAAAAACTTAAAAAGAGCCCAAAAGAAAACAATAGAATTTGCATGTATATTCGGTATGTATGTACGTGAGTCGATGATTATAAAAGCTACTTATTCTATATTTGTTTTCTTTTTTTTTTTTTTTTCTTTTCCTTTTTTTCTTTTTCTTTTTTTTTTCAAATATTTTTTTTTATAAGCAAAAGTTATCAATACATTTAATTTCGTTAGATTTTTGTTTACTTTAAATACTACATACACAATATATATAATTTAATGTTTACAAAAGTTACATATGTCATATACATACATTTGTTTATATATATATATATATATATATATATATATATATATAAAATTATTAATATATTAAATTGTATCAGATTTTGTAACATACGTTATGGAAATGGTTATGCAAATTTACATAATGAATTGTTGGTTTGATTCAGCGAAATAAAAAAGACAAATTGCTTTTTATAATTTTTAACGCAAAACATTTAGAAATACTTAAATTTCTAATAATTAAATCCCGTATATCATTAATGATGGTTGACCGTTGAATTAATAATTAAATTGCATCAGTATATTACATACTATGATATCGACCGTCTATATATATATATATACACACACACACACATATATATATATATATACAGACACACAGTTATAAGATGTCATGTTCGTATATTCACACGGAAGTAAAAGTAAGTTGAATCTATAGTTACATGAAATAGGGTCATTTGTATTACGCCAAGACTTTAGGTAATTGAAATTAATATTCTGATAGAGAGATAGAGAGATAAAAAGATAGAAAGAGAGTGATTGAGGGAGAGAGAGAGAGAGAGACAGACAGAGAGAGAGAGAGACAGAGAGAGAGAGAGAGAGAGAGAGAGAGAGAGAGAGAGAGAGAGAGAGAGAGAGAGAGAGAGAATAAACCAAAAGCATTATTTAAAGGGGTGAGGAACGTTTGAATATTGAAATTCAATATCGTCACTCAAGTAATATACTCGTAATAACATTTTCATGATATATGAACAAACATAAATACAATCGTATGTACATAAAATACATATGTGTATATATATATATATATATATATACACATACATAAATCGATGTTTTCATTCTGTTAAATTTACAATCCCGATGCAGCACGCATGCATTGTATTACATTTCTGATTATTTAATGGACTGTTTTATTCTCGTTACTTCGAACAACCATATTCTATAATCAGTGTCATTATTAGAATTGTCAAATATGGAATTGTTTAAAGGTATCGAATAAATCCGTTCAATATACATATATATATATATATATATATATATATATATGTGTATATACATATACAGGGTGTTCGTCCATAAATATCCATCCAGAAATATATCACGCAGTTGGTTGGTTAGAAAAAAAAAAAAAAAGTATAATAAAAAGGAACAAGCACGATTCTGAGTCAGTTACAAAGTGCATATAATTTTTCTTTTGTTTTTTACTCGTAACCTTTTTAGGTCATGAAGGTCAATATTGTTTCTTTCTTTCTTTCCTTTTTTTCTTTTCTTTTTTCTTTTCTTTTTTTTTCCCCCCTTCTTTTTCCTCCTCTTTTCCTTTCGTATTTATATATTAGCGGTCATTTGCAATCGAAATCATATCTAGTAAAAAATTGTCATTATTCATCGTACACGAGATAATCAGCATCTGAAGTATTAAATGTAGTTGATATTACATATTATAATTTGAGTGACAAACAATCGTCAGATTATATTATATTTTGAAGATGATTTCTTCGAACGAAATTAATTCATCTTTAACTTCTTCGAATATACGATTAGTGATTTGTTTAATGAATAATGTATTTGCATAGAATTGAATATATGAATTCAACAGTGTGATTCTGCGTGAATCTGTTGAATCAATCGTTAAGAAGTCGATTATTTCGTAAATGATGTATATTAATAAAGTTTTTACTAGATATGATTTTTGATCGCAAATAATTATGAGTTATGAGTATAAAAAAAAGAATTTGTAGGTATCTGTTAAAAAAAAAAAAAAAAAAAAAAAAAAAAAAAAAAAAAAAAAAAAAAAAAAAAAAAAAGAAATATTTACATATGTATTCTGTAGTACCTGACTCAGAGCCGTACAAATTTTTTTTTTTATTTTATTTTTATTTTTTTTTTTTTTTTTTTTTTTTTTTTTCTTGTAACTTCAACCAGTCAGGAAATATTTGTTTGGACGTATATGAACAAACAATCTGTATACAATATATATATATAATATAGCTTAACGTTAATGTTATATGAAAAAAAATATATTAAAAGATATTATAAATAATGAAATAATTAAAGTTCGATGAAAGATTTGATTGTTCCAAGTATTTGAACAATTGACTAAACAATTATAATAAACAATTAACGTAGATATTTGTTAAATAAAGATAAATGCTAATCAAAAGAGACTAAAAATCATGGATGTGTGATAGAGAGTAACATGCACTTTTCCTATCAATGATTGAATGTGAACGTATATTAAAAGTTTATCAAGAACGATATAAAGGTTAGATTAATGTAAATAAAATTCGGGGATATGGAAGTGGGTAACGAAATGGGTATGGTAGTTTTTGGTGTTGGAGTTGGGGTCCGTGTAGGGCCTCTATTGGTGTACCCTGGAGGACGAGGAAGAAAGAGATAAACAAAGCTGGAGTGCCAGGTTGGAGGAAATCGAAGAGGAAGCAACCTCTTCGAGTCATCATCATCATCATCATCCTGATCATCATCATCATTATTCTCATTATCAACATCAGTATCATCATCAACAACAAGCGCAACAACAAGAACAACAAGAGCAAGAGCAACAACAGTATCAACGTCATCAACAACAGGAGGATTCTCAGGAGGATGATCCTTACGAATATGACGAGGACATTAGACCTTCGACGTCCAACGTTTCGTCCGAGTTTGATACAACTTCCGAGAGCTATGAAAACGAAGTGGCTAGAGTTCTTCGTTTCGAGACATATTATTCGCAAACGGGTTCAGTACCTAACAACGTGCCTACTACTAGGGTCAGCGCTCCTTGCTGGGACTGCAAAAGTTGTGTCGAAGGGACGCCATTGTTTCTTCTTGGCTCGCCGACCGACACACCCTGCACTTGCATATCCTGTCAGTACTCTTAACCTATCAAATCAAATATAGTCTCTATCATACGATTATATATATATATATATATATTTAGTTACTTTTGATTTTATTTCGTAAATATGAAGAAAAAAGAAACAATCTGATCGAATGATATCAGCTGATCATTCTTCTTCGACGTGACAGGACGAGTTTTCTTCGGATATATATATAAAATATATGGATATATATAAAATCATCATATATTATAATTCGATGATTCTTTACTACGAATGTACGTAAGCAATGTTTGATTTATTTATCCTTTTTTTTTGCTTCTTTACATTATGTCAAACCAATAATTGCTCGAGACTAATAAAAGATAACATGACGATAAATTGATTAGATCACAGGTAGTACTACTACTACTACTACTACTTATCAATGTGTCCTTGACTCTCTTTCTCTCTCTCTCTGTCTCTTTCTTATTCTCTCATTCTTTCATAATCGTAATACTTACGAAGACCACAGAGTTTCCTTCTTCTTATTGGACGTCACGAATACACGAGATTTACATTGAGATTTATTCGTCAGTAGTGAACAGAACATTATTTGCTATTTCGAGATACGAAACGTAATAGATAGATCTTTGGAAATTATATTTCGAATTAAATTCGAATTTAATTGTCGAATTCACGTGAATACGCGTCAAATTTATCTGTCAAATTTTCTCATCTGTTTAAATTCATATTAGTTATATCAAATCCATCTAAATACTCTTTGTCCGTTTGATAATTTATGATAAAACTTTATTTTATTAATATAATACGTACATATATAAATACGTTAAATATATACATAGTTAAGTTTATATTTAATATAAATATAAATTACATCATGTATATATACAATATTTACAATATTAACAATGAAAAAAAAAAAAAAAAAAAAGATGAAAATTGTCTGAAAATAAGAATAACGAAAAAAAAAATGGCGGAAATGTCTGGCACAATAGAAAAGCGTATAAAAGCCTTGCGTCTCCTTTCCTCCCTCTCTTCTCTCCTCGCTCCATCTTTTTCCATGTCTCATCACGTGACAAAGCACGAGAAGATCATAAGGTTATTTAAACTTCATGCCTCGATCGAATGAAAACTCGTCTGCGTCGTATCGTGTTTAATTATAATAATTAATGATCATTCTCATTATCACGTACATAATTTCGATGCTTCTTTTTTTGTTTTTTTTTGGAATTAACGCTG
Organism: Vespa velutina; assembly: GCF_912470025.1. Taxonomy (NCBI): domain Eukaryota; kingdom Metazoa; phylum Arthropoda; class Insecta; order Hymenoptera; family Vespidae; genus Vespa; species Vespa velutina. Next base: position 7,825,563 of record NC_062190.1, on the reverse strand, counting down.
CCTGGCAAAAAATAATACATGTGGATATATTTTAACGAAGGACACTGTGCATTTTCTATAAGATACCCGGACGTCTCTTAAACACACATACTCACACATGTACATGCATATGCACGCATGTTTATTATTCTTTTTCGCACATGCCACTGTAAATATATCAGCTGCTTTGTCTAATACAATGATCGCTATTGCATTTTGCTCACGTTTATATTCTTTGTTTTTTAATTGAATTATCATGTACTATATATTATGTATATCCATAGTACATATATTATTTTGCAATATATAAATATTATATGTATTACTATTTATACTATTTTGTAGTATATAAATACTATACATACTATTACATATACATATTATATATGTACAAAGGTTACTTATAACTTATGCTATATATATAGTATATATAGCATAAGTTATAAGTATTATAACGACATATACTAGGTTATAATAAGATTATAATGAAGTTATTATTCTATGACAAAAATTTATTACTTTTTATATTAGCGAGAGATTAATAATTGTGGGGAAAAAAATCTTACCAAATTACTCTTTTAAAAGTAAATTATTAGTAGTTCGCAAAATTGTACAAAACATTGCCTCGGGGGTTTTTTTTTTTTTTTTTTTTTTTTTTAATGATATGCGCAAGGGAAAAAATTTCATCGATAAATATTCTTTGGAATAAAAAAGAAGAATATTTGTGGTCTTTTATGTAATATCGTTAAAGTTTTATCGGAAAATATTTTTAGATGAAGGGGAAAAAAAAAAGAAACGATAAAAAAAGAAAAAAGAAATTAAAAGAACGCATGGTCACTTATGTAATTTCGTTTATGTGATGAGCAAACGAAATAAATTACGAGAATATGTCGTAAGATGTAACGACGTTTGAAAAAAGAAGAAAAAGAAAAAGTATATATATATATATATTATGTATACAGAAAATCATAATCGATTTTTTACGAACGAGTTACATCGACCCGTATTGTTTGAGATTATTTTAGTTTATCAGTCGTGAGTATGGGCGTGATGAATCATTCGCTCCCCTACTTACTTGGAATATTTGCACGGATTCCAGTCGTATTAGATTAGCCGTGCATCTAAACTGGTTTTCATGACAACATGAGAAAGGACTTTAACGCAACCGGTTTTAAATATCTCCGAGAAGTTTTGTGACACGTCGCGTTATGGCGACATATGAAATCATTTTTATCCAAATTTTAATGTCCATAACTAATCTACTCTTTATATATTTTATGTCTTTTATATTTTTCTTGTTCTTCTCGTTTCGTTTTTATTTATTTATTTTTTATTTTTATTATTATTTTTTTTTTTATTTATTATTATTATTTTTCATTATTATTATGTGACACTTCAACGACGGTTCATTAAAAAAAAAAAAAAAAAAAAAGGAAAAAAGAATGTAAGCAAAAAATTATTTCTGATTATAAAATTTCATTTCATATTAATTTTTATTAATTTAATTGTAATTACTTATTGAAAATTAATTACGACGATATAATTGAATATCAAGGTGAAGTTTTATTTAAAAAAAAAAAAATGAAATAAAAGGAAAAATTCTGCGAAAATTAATTTTCGGGGCAACAGAGCAACATTTTAATAAAATTCAATTGATAAATCCAAAAAAGATCAAATCAAAAGAATTGTGCAATATAATTTACTATGCTGAAGCAATTGCATTTCAACGAAATTATTTTGTAAAATAAAAAAAAAAAAATATACGAAAGTTAAATTTCAACAGTTTAATTTTAATGAAATCAAAAAAAAAAAATATATATATATATATAACAAATAATTTTACGTAAATTATTTATTAAACAAAATTATTCACTTTATTTTAATTATTTTATTTCATTTTATTTATTTACTTATTTATTTATTTTTTTTTTTTAATTTAATTGTAATTTTCTGTTAACAAAGTCATTATGACGAGATAGATTGGATTTCAATGATATTATTTTTAAAGATAAATGAAAAAAAAAAAAAAAAAAAATAAAAGACTCCATGAAAATTAATTACTTCAATAATTTAAATGACAGAGCTATATCCAAAAAGAAATTCATTTGGAAAATTTGAAATAAGAATTAATCAGAAAATTGTACAATATTATTAATCAAACCGAGATAGTTGAATTTCAATGAAATTCGTTTGGAAAATCTCCAAAAAAGAAAGAAAGAAAGATAGAAAGAAAGAATGAAAGATAGAAAAAAAAAATATCAAGGAGAATCATAGGCAGTTACTTTCATCAGAAAAGTATGACGAAGGTCTTCGACCATATATCACCAATGTGTTCCTGATCACCTTCTACCGGTAATACTGGTTCGTCCAGGTAAAAGGGAAGGAAAAGTACCGATGCCCAAGGGAAAGCTATAATAATAATAATAATAATAATAATAATAATAATAATAATAATAATGATAGGAAGAAAAACATCGGGCTAGTTTTCGATATAATCTTAATGGAGAGAGTCGATCTTCCATTTAAAAGCTTGATCTCTGTCGTAATCGTTGTAAGAATCTAAACGGGTTTATCCCTTCTAGAAAATGATAATGACGTTCTCCGTTGAGAAATGACCTATTTGCCCTTCGAGAGGAGGCTACACATGCGTTCCTTTCGAAAGTAACATTCCAAAAGATAAAAGATATTTTTCGAATGGATGTCACGTACCAATCTTCATTTTTTTTTCTCCATTTTTTTTCTTCTTTTTCTTTTTTTTTTTTTTTTTTGTTTGCTCGATCGATATTAACAATATAATTGATTATTTACAACAATAAATTAATTATTCATATAGAATTTTATTTCATTAATTAATTTTTTTACTTGTTGATTTTTTACTTGAGTTGAAAATTTTATATATTAAAATAGAAGTATATTCAATTTATTCGTATATGATAAATATTTTTTTTTAATTTTATTAATACATTGGATTAATATATTACAAAGAAATGTGTTTGTGTGTATGTGTGTAAACTTAATAATATATAATAATATATAACCTCTAATATTCTTTATTATAATATATATATATATATATATTAGAAATAATAGTTACAGTAGTTTTTCTATAATTATTATTTCCAATATATTATAAAAAAAGATATTTGTATATGGTATATATTATATATCTAGTATATACTGTAATAAATATATCTAAAAGTATAGAAAAAAAATAAAAATATACTAAACAGATGATAATAATAATAATAATAAAAATAATAATAATAATAATAATAGTAACGATTAATAATTCAATTACTTTCTCTAAAATGATAAAATCATTAGGGGGAGGGGGGGGAATACAAAACAAAAAAGGAAAGAAAGAACGAAAATAATTCCAAATGAGGTGTAATCGATAAAAAAATTAAATACAAATCTAACCAGTTCGAAAATGTTAACCAATTTTAAATATATAATAATATGCAAGTATACATGTGTGCATGTGTGTTGCGTGGTGGATTCTCTTGTGCTCGTGCGAACCATTCAACACGTGCGATTGCATTCTCTCAGTTACTATGATGCCAGGTAAAAGATGCGTCTGCGCCAGAGTCGGCTCAGTTTCTCCTGGATCGATAGCTTGCAAGAGTTAATTCAAATGCTGCCGGCACGGGGTGGTGGTGGTGGTGGTAGTAATATAGTAGTGGTTGATGGTTGGTGGTTGGTGATGGTACACTGATACTGGTATTCCGCTATATAAACTTCTCTACGAGAGTGGAGGAAACGCTCAAAATCTTTTAAGATCTTCGGTATTTCATTCGTTCATCCAAACGTCGTTAACCAACAGTTTTTCTTTCTCTCGTATCGTCTCGAGTTAATATTATTATTTATTACTACGTGCTCGTAAACACTCCATAAAAGCGCGTGGGTGCGGATGCAGACGCGTGCACTCACGCACACGCTTCGATCAAAAAGTTTGAATTTTTTAATAGAAATAATAACGAAAATCTAATCGCTAATATCTAAAGCATACCTTACGAAAAATCTCTTCGAGATCGATTAACGATGATCCATGGATCTGCCTGTTGAAGAATCCTCCTTTTAATATTGTTTTTCATAAGTGATATATATATAATAAACATGTGTTTTCTAATCGATTCGTATGATCGAACAAAAGAAGAAAGAAAGAAGGAATGGAAAAAATGTGAAAAATCGACGAGATAAGTGACTTCATTGTTTACATATAAAGAAGCCATGATTATTGGTTCAGTTCTTAAGGGGATGGTTCATCCATTGTTCTCAGCTAATAGTGTTCTTTGAATTCTACACGTAAGAATTCCCTGTTACAACATGTTATCACGTACTCTCAGTGCATTTACTACTATGCGTGGACGAAGATCATCGTCTACCACTAATAACGTGGACAATCAAAATAGTATGTTCAATTTGGACAGTTCAGGTAATTTTATTCAAGAGAATTTACGTGGATTTATTTAATATGAAAAATGAATTAATATATTGATGATATATGAAAAATTAAAGCAATAGAAAGTTATTTAACAATAGTATGACTTAATAGATTTTGATAAATTCTTTATGGGAGGTTAAATAATTATAAACGATATATTAAACATTGCTCGGTGACCCGTTATAATTGATATAAATAGTTAAAGTAAAATCGATTATTTGTAATGCTCAGGTGTGATGAAGAAGAAATTCCCAATACATTATGTATTTTTTATTTTAAAAATAAATTCATATATATATATATATATATACATATACATATACATATATATATATATATATATATATATATATATATATATAATAAAAAATCGAACGCCAAATATATAGAAGAATCCTATCCTAGTATGTTGAACTCTCAATATATAAATTACATTCTATCATTTCCAATTCTCAACATAAGATCGTAAGATTTAAATCGCAATAGATTACAAGTTGCACGTATTTATTTTTTCTTTTCTTTTCTTTTCTTTTCTTTTTTTTTTCAGCCTCTTCGCAATTTTATATACAAATTGATTTATTTTATGTAAAATTCAATGTACATACATATAATACTAATATTCAATGTTTTCATAAACACACATTCAATGGTACATAAACATATACATATACGTACCATAGTTACATATATACATACCATACATACATATATATCTATATATGGTATAAATAATATTGTACAAAGACGAATAAAATATTATTTGTTATAGTTCTATGCAGCAACCGGGTGAGCCAAATGACCAAGACCTATAATGACATTGAGGCAGTTACAAGGCTTCTGGAAGAGGTAATAAAAAGAACTTAATAATGTAACCACATTACGTATTGGTATTATCAGAATATTAAGAGTATTGTATATTTTTTTTTTTTTTTCTTTTTTTTTTTTTTGCCACGTAGAAAGAGAAAGATTTGGAATTGACCGCGCGTATTGGTAAGGAATTATTGACGCACAATCAAAAACTTGAGAGTACTGTTAACGCCTTGGAAACTGATTTGAAAGAGGCAAACGAAAAGATAACACAGTTGAATCATGAATTGTACAAAAAAACCGAACTCATTCAAATACTTACAAACGATGTTGACGAGTCAAGCTCCGAGGGTGGTACACCAACTGGTTTGCGTGGTATCAATTTGGACATGATGCAAAGGAAGATAAGTACCTTGGAAGATGAGAACAAACAATTACGTAATGAATTTTCCAAGTTGATACATGAAACTAATGATACCGAGGAACAAGAGGCCCGTCTTGTAAAGGATATTGCCGCTCAACTCGGTTAGTTCTAATAATATTATTTTATTATCAACAGTTAAATATTGAAATATATATATATATATATATTTCAAAATTTATAATATACAAATGTCCGTAACGTAATAAATAAAAATGTCGATTTTTTAATATTATTAACAGCAAATGCTAATATGGAGGCGGACGGTATGGCCGAGGAGCTTGGTCGACAAAAAGAAGAAAATAGGTTACAGCACGAACAAATAGTTAGTCTTACCGCTAAATTAGCTGAAACTGAGCTCAGGTTAGCTCAACTCATGGCTGAACATGACGAGGTCGGAGCTACTCTAGTCATTACCAGAGATAATCAGAACACCCTTGCCAGTGAACTTGCTGAATTCAAGGAACGATACGCTGAGGTATTATTAGAAAATTTATACATTTTTGTTTTCAACCATGAAGTAATAGCTAAATACAACGGTAGTATTCTTAAAAAAAGAAGAAATAGAAAAGAATAAAAATGTAACTGAACTCATTTTCTCGTCTTTTAGGTTGTAAATCTTCTCTCTGAAACGCAAGAACAATTGCGTAAACAAAGAAAACGCGGAATGCCAACTGTAAGAGGTGGATCATTATTTCCTTCGTTGGGTGCTGCGCCACAGCCGGATTCGATAGCTTCGGAATTGGAATCATCATTATATTCGGAGCTAAGTCTCGATTCTGGTATCATCACTGATCGAACGTACGTTACATTTCATTATTTACTTATATACTTATAAATATATATATATATACATATATGTTATAACGATGAGAATTATTTTTTTTTTCTTTTTTTTTTTTTCCAATCTAATTTAGGCCAACATACAAGAAAGTATTCGAAACGGTCCGTTGTGCTTCACGAGCATCTTATACGAGTGCAGATATGAATCAATTTCCTCGAATAGGTTCTATGACAACGTCAACTTTGTCGAGTGGTTCGATGGGTCCACGCATGAGTTGTGGCCAAGTTAAATCTAATATACCTTACGGTTTTACAAGTTTGGATTCGACTGGGCACAGTGAGAGCGAAGGTTCCCTTTTCACAGATTTTGATGATTACCCGTATGTATCATAGCATAACGTATAACGGATATTTAAACAAAAAAAAAAAAAAAATCGTTTCTAATGATTGTGTTATTTTATTTTTTTTTTCTCCTTTTATTACAGAGGACCACAAAGGATTGGAGTACCTGGTGCACCAGGTGCAGCAGATTTGGAAGCAGCTTTACGTCGGTTGACACCTGCAGAGGTGCTAGCAAGACGAGCATGTTTAAGTACTGGTGCTGGATATAATTATGATTACGATGGTGGAATCCTACATTCACCGCCTACCTTTTTACCGTTTGGTTGTCGAACACCTGACAGTATAATGTCAACTGGTAGCAGTGGTAATCTGAGCGGTTTCAGTGGTAATATTGGAAATACTTGGAGAGTTCCAGAGAAATTACAGATTGTAAAACCAATGGAAGGTTCACAAACCCTACATCACTGGTCACAATTGGCTACGCCTACTTTAGGTGGTTTATTGGAAGATAGACCAGGTGTTAGAACACGTGGTGGCCGTGGTCTTGAAGATCTTGGTTTGTTGACCTTTACTTTGTCGGATTTAGAGGAAGATGAAGAATACGCGAATCCTGGTAAGCTCTTCCAAGATACAGGCTCAGTTTATACTTTTACAAATAGCACGGTACTTCATCCGGATGAACATACAAGCGTGACCCCAAGTATTGTGGGTAGTCGGGTCGCTACCGCACCTAGTAGCGCTGGAAATTCTGGAAAAAATAGTCCTCGTACTCGCAGCCGAAGTAATTCTACCTCGACGTTCTCGACGACTCTTGGCCTAGCTAAGATGCTCAATGAGAGAGGAATTAAGGCTGTGACACCTTCCTGTGTAGGTACTTCCTGTGGGGCGACGCCTAGCGGCGAAAGAAATTTCATACCAACAGCAACACCATGTAATAGCCCAGATGCTAGCCCGCCAGCAACGAGATCTACATCACCACCGCCTCAGTCATCGCCACAGCAAGAAAATACTTCTCTGTCGTTTAGTCTGCTAAGTAGCGGCGCTGAATTATTGAAGCGTACATTCAGTAGCGATTCCTCGCAATCGCAAATTAATAAAAGAACGAGAACGTCAAAACCATCGTTGACGAGATCAGAGAAAAAAGCATTGTCTGGCATACGTTTGGTTGAGAAACTCGAAAGAATAGGAATCGATGCTATAATGTCAACGACAGTCGGCTCGTCGATCTCGCCGTTGGCACTTCAGGGTGCTTTGTATACACGACGTTCGATGAAGAGTCCAATGGCACAACTGACCTTCCTCAAGACATCGATGCCTTCCAGCATCAGTCAGGAAAGATTATTTTCACCTTCGTTAGCCTCGTCCTCTTCTAGCGTCTCTTCTGAATCTAGTTCAAATCCGACATTGGAACATATGAATAATAGTAACAAGATGAACAATGATAACGTTGATAATATTGGTGCTTCAGTTTTGTCATCTGGTAATTCTAATTCAGATTCACCTGTAAGATCATTGATAATCGAATGTGCGTTAGGTACTCAACAAAAACGCGATAGTGATGGTAGTAAAACAACTAGATCGGATTTAGGTAAAGTCAAAGGTGCGGCTAATACTACAACACCAGTTACCAGAGAGTCCATTACTCAATCTGCCCTTGGTTCTATTAGTTCACTTTTCTTTGGACGTAAGGGTGGTCTTTTGTAAGAAAAAAAAAAAAAAAAAAAAAAGGAAATAAAACATCTTTTCTTCCTTTCCTTCTTTCCTTCCTCTTTTCCTTCCTTCTTTCCCCTTTTCCTTCCTTCCTTCCTTCCTTCCTTCCTTCCTTCCTTCCTTCCTTCCTTCCTTCCTTCCTTCCTTTTTTATTTTTTTTTTTTTTCTTTTCGTTCCCATTCGTTTAGCTGTCAAGCTAACGATGAGTCGAACGTCGTAGTCAAAGTTTTAGCGGATTAATGGGTGAATTTTGGTAGATTGGTGAAAACAAAATGGTTCTGTTCGTTCGTTCGTTCATTGGTTGGTTGATTCGTTCATTTGTTCGTTCGTTCGTTTGCATGTCCGATTAAAACATATTGGACATTACTCCTCGTGCTATTACAAACACATCGCATTGCTTTCATCTTTGCGACACTTAATTTTCGATCATCAACCGGATTCGAATGTATGTCTTATGTATATATACATATTTTATTTTTTGATAAATACTTAATCCTTTGCAGTCCGACATTTCGATTTCGAACAATATTTTCTTTCCGATTAACGGAGACAAATAATTTGTATAGTTGAATACATATGGATATTCATCTTGATTTAATTTATCATTGAAAATTTAACTTAAAACAAAATATCGTTCAAATTAATACATAGATTATCGATACGCCAAAGAAAATAGAAAAGGAAAGAAAGGAAGAAAAAAGAAAAAAAAAAAAGAAAAGAAAAGAAAATTGCGATCGGACAGCAAAGTATTAAATACTTTTAAGAAGCATTAATTAGTAGATTCCTGATAAAATAATCCTCCTTATCGGAACGTATGATCCTTTTTAGTAATCGATCAACGATCATAGCGAAAATCTTTTAGTCTCTAAACAATAAAAATGTGTCGAGTAAACGAGAAGAAAAATAAGAAAAAAGAAAAATAAAAAAAAATTATATATACATATATATATATATATATATATATATATATATATATATATATATATCACAAATAAATTCATCGATCAGTCGTTATGTATTCGATGATCGTAGGAGAGCAATATAATTCTATATCCGTATAATGACGATGATGATGATGATGATGATCATGATGATACCAACGTAAATAATAAAAAATGGCGTGCCACAAATTAAACACTATGGTGATCACATCGATCACATCTAACTGATGGCATAAAAGATATATTGTGAAAAAATGAAGGCTGCTCATATTAATGTATATAAGGACAAAGTTTTACCGCTAGTAAGTTAGGAAAACGCGAATTTATCATAAAACAAGTTAACATGTGATTTCAAAAAAGAATTAAGGTTATAACTATAATTTTATTATTGACGATGACGACGTCACGACGATGACGACGACAATGACGATGACAATGACGACGATGACGACGACGGGAACAACGATGATGAGTTTTTAAAAAATTTAATGAAGCGAGAACGATTTTTTTCTTCTTTTTTTTTTCCAAAGCACAAAATATAACGATTCTCTTTTTGTTCTTTTAGATCTTTTTTCTTTTTTTTTTTTTTTGTGCTAATTTCTTTTCTTGCTCATTTCTTTTGTTTCTTTCTTTTTTTTTTTTTTCTTTCTTTCTTTCTTTCCGTTTCTCTCTTAATTCATTTTTATTATATTACTATTATTATTATATTTTTTTTTTTTATTATTATTATTATTATTACTATGATTATCATTATTATTATTATTATTATTGTTATTATTGTTATTATTATTATTATTATTATTATTATTATTATTATTATTATTAGTATTATTTTTCTTTCGAGTATTTTTTACATTGGTTTCACACTCGCAATGACGAACGTATGTATCTATGTACGTACGTATGTACATATACATGCTTATGTACATAAGTACATATATAGAAATATATTTTATTCAGGACACAGAACCAATCGAATTATCGATGCTATTGTCACTCTTTGTATATTGAAGATTGTACATTTAGCATCACGATTCGATCGAGCCGTGTTAATATTGTGTATGCGTTTGGAAAAATTACAAAAAAAAAAAAAAAAGAAAAAAAACGAAAATGGAAAAAAAAAAGAAATTACGGAAAAAATGCCGTTCGAATCTTTCTCCAATTTTTATTTCTATTCCTTCTTTCTTTCATTTCTTTTTCTTTTTCTTTTTCTTTTTCTTTTTATTATTCTTAATTTATTCTCAATTTTATTTCAATATTTAGTCGCTACTATTTCATGTATGAAGGCAAACAAATGTATTATAGTGTCGGATGTTTAATGTTAGCAGAAAAAAAAAGGGAGAGAGAAGACAGATAGATAGATAGAGAAAGAGAGAGAGAGTGAGAGAGAGAGAGAGAGAGAGAGAGAGAAGAGAGAAGCAGAGGAACAAAAAGAAGAAAAAAATAACCGACAAGAAAATGGAGCCTTGTACATAAAACGTACAAAGTATAATAAATTATGTTGGAAATCTTAAACATAAATCTGAGTTACTACCGTTCGTCTAAACTTTTCATTTTTCATTACTTTTATTCTTCTCTATATATTATATATATATATATATATATATATATATATATATATATATCTATTTTTTTTTTTTCTTTTTTTATTTCTTTTTTTTCCTTTTTTCGTTGGATTTTACTGCAATGAAATGGCCTAACAAACAAATCTTTTGCTTAGAATAAGAGAAGAAAATAAAAAAAAAAGAAACAAATGAACGTAATGAAACATTGTTATAACCAAAGAATTACTTCGACTAATACCTTTTTATAGGCTGAGAACTATTGTTTCCTTTTCTTTTCATTTTTCATTTTTTCATCTTTTATTTAAAAAGAATTCGTTTTTCTTTTTCTTCTCCTTACTATTAGTAATATTCTTTTCTAATTCCTTCTCGAGTGTTATATTTTAATGAATTAATTTTTTTTTCTTCCTCTTCGTCTTATTTTTTTTCTTTTTCTTTTTCTTTTTATTTTTCTTCTTTTCGTTACTTTTCGCGTATAAAGCGAAAAGATATCGAGAGCGCGAGAGAGAGAGAGAGAGAGAGAGAGAAAAAAAAATAGGAAAAAAATCGAAGAAAAAGAAAACTATATATCACTAGAACTGAAAATGAAAATGAAAAAGAAAATAAATTAATCAATTAATTAATGTAATAAAACTGACTATGCGGCACAAGCGAACTTAATGAAATGAAAAATATGTCATGATCAATGGGAGACTTGTAAAGAGGATTTAAAAATGTAGAATCCACGAGAGACGTAATTTTTTTTACTCTTTTTTTCTCTTTTTCAAATTTTTAGAAATAATTTTTTTTTTTTTATTTCATTTTTAACGCAATCAAAAGATCATTATCATTAAAGATAACATTAATTATTACATTAAATATTAATAATTATTTCAATTCGATACAACGTTCATCGCGAGGATCATCTTGAATCCTTTTTTTTTTTTTTTTGTACTTTAAAAAATTTCTCAATTCCTTTTCGTCTTTCTTTTTCTTTTGTTTTCATTTTTCCTTTTATCTTTTTTCTTTTTTTTCTTTTTGATTTATTTAAATTTAGTGGATATTCTACGAATTTAAACAATCGTATATCACAGAAATATATAAAGTAATTACATCAAGCATAAAAAATAAAATCAATGCACAATTCGTATTAGTTATCTATTGAAAATATGATGAGATATAAAATACAGAAACAACAATCGTTTCGTACATAATTTTAACTCAAAATGTGACAATTAATAAAATACCGATTTGACCACAAATGTTGCTTCCGATTTTCAAGTCTCTAATTATATATACATATTTATGTGTATATATGAATACATACATATATATATATATATATCTACATATATGTATATGTATATGTATATATGTGTATGTATATATATATATATATATATATGTGTGTGTGTATGTATATGTATAATATATATATATACACATTTATACGTATATATAAAATGAAACCTAGAAACGAATATTGACCTACGTATCGTTATTATGCGATATATCTAATAGATATAGCTTAGAAGTTCGAAACCGAGGCCTTAGAATAATCCTTCTTTTATGTATGTATATATTTATTTATTTATTTCTGTGACTAGTCTTCTCCGAGAAAATTGAAACAAGGGGGAAAAAAAAGAAGATAATTGAAAGTGTAATAAAATAAATATCGTTTTCGAAGCTTCGAAACGATAGTATTGCATATGAAATTTTTTTTTCTGTTTTTTTTTCTGTTTTTTTTTTTTTTTTTTTTTTTTTTTTTTTTTTTTTTTTTTTTTAACACATACCGATCGTTTTAATTTCACATATACGATCGCGCCTGCTCTATCCTCCCACAATCTCCCACTCCCACAGTCCGCCTGGCCAAATCTTTCAATTTTCACGATTCTTTAAAAGAGAAAAAAGAAACACTTTTTGCATTTGTTATTTAAAAAAGAGAAAAAGGATGATCGGAGATGAGAATACGTACGTAATATTAGTTAAGATTGATAAGAAAGTGTTTGCACTGTAATGAAAAGAATTGTTGTAATAGCGATCTGTGTGCGCAGTACATACCTCCAAATCGAACAATAAATATATTTAAGTATAATTAAGTATTGTTATTTATATCTTTGGATTAATATTGCTAATTGTTTAAGTGATTTTCTTTTTTTTTTTTTTTTCATATTAAAATAATCGTCGTCTACTAATGTCTATTTGTTATAATTTATTAGTTTAGAATTTGTTTTTTTTAATGTTTTTAAACATGAAATATTTGTTGGAAGAAACTTAATTCTTCTTTTATTTATTAAATGTTTAATTAATTCGTTTGAAACGTTTAAAAAGAAAGTAATGGCAATAATAATAAAATGTCATCTCGTTCGATTTATTGGAAAAATTCAATATTAATTTTACGATTATTACGACAATGAGTATTACTTTTAATTTCATTATAATTATCGTTCTAATAATTTGTATCCCTTGCCTGGATTAAGATAAAATTCATTTTTTTTTTTTTTTTTTTTTTTTTTAATGAATCTTAAAAATTTTTATTTTCTTGGAAAAAATATCGCATACAAAAAATAATGCTTCTTCTAGAATAATAGTTTACGCATAAAAATGATGATAGAATAATAGTTAATGCATAAAAATATCAATAATTCGGAAAAATCTATACTACTTGCGATCTATGTCTAGATAATACGAACCATATTCTACTGTGCGAATGACTGCATATTTCAATGTATCTTCAAAATACATTTCAATCAAATTCTTGAAACGAACGTGGTAACACGAACGCGTCTTATGAGATATATATGATTTTATTAACCATACAACTTGTATTTATAGAAAAAAAAATATATATTGTTATGACCAATTTGTCATATCCATTACAGTGAACTATCCACATGCAATATACTCGCACGATATCTCATTGAAAGTTTATTATAAGAATATCTTACAACGAAAACATATCCTATAGAATTCTATATCTATAAAAATAATCTTGAAGATAATAATAATAACGATAATAATAATAACAATAATGATATGGAACAAAATATTGATTTTTTATTTAGTCGATAAACTGGATTTTGCTATTATCGACGATTTTTTACTCATTCGATAAAATTGCGTTACACCATTACCGACATTCTGCCATAAAAGCTCAAGAAGTGACGCTATACGAGATTTCTTTTTCACGAAAAATGACGAGAAACACTTTTATGTCAACATTGAGCCCAATCGTAATTATTTATCGTCTTTGATTAACATGATTTCATTTCAAAAATGAATTGTATAAGGGAGAATTTTTCGAATTATTGTAAAACATTTGATTTTTATGCGTGAACTATTCTCGAAGAAATATTATTTTCTAACACGATTACTTTTGAGAGTGAATAGATTTTTTCATTATTAAAATGAATTTTTGAAAATACTTGTTCATTAAAATCGATTAAGAATTAAGCCAAGATCTATTGTTGGCCTATATCATTATGAAACTAGGAGTAATGAATAGCTTTATACATATATTTTACATATAATTTATTCGTACATATATTTTATTCGTAAAACATTAAAAAACAATGAAAAGAAAAAAAAAAGAAAAAAACTTTAATTTCATGACATTTTAATTAATTGATATTTTTTCAAAATTTGACTTATCAATCGAATATATTATTTAGATTATTTTAAGGTTGACTCCATTCGGGCCAATTTTGAATTTGTGTGTATAAATTGAATCCAGGACTCACTGTTGCTTGTATTTGTCGAGCAGCGATCACACGAACATTTTCACGTAGTACACCTTGGGAAACACCACATCTGATCAATTTGTGTGCCGCATTCAACATTTTGTCACTTGCGTCTTTGTCTAAAACAAACAAAAAAAAAAAAACAAGAAACAAAAAACAAAAAAATAAAAAAGAAAGAATATAAAGATCAATTAAACTTATCCTTTCTTTCAAATCTCTTAATTACGTTATTATCAAACATTTCGTATTGAAAATTTGCTGGCGTACCTTCGAAGTTACCAATGAAAGCTATGCCCACAGATTTTTTGTTATATCCATAGGTATGGGCACCTTCCTTTGTCCATCCTCTACCCTCGTAAATATTACCATCGCCACCGATTATAAAACTATCGTCAAAAGTTTGATTAAAAAATATTATTAAATCTTTCGCAATGGCGAAAACAAAAAAGTCAAATAAAACATATGTTTCACTGTCCATTTGATGAGATCAATATTTTTTTCACATTTTTAATTAATATTTTAAATAAATGATCAGTTATTGATATAAAATATCAATAATATAGATATATAAAATATCAATACGTAATATAAGCGATCAATATTTCATCAATTAATTAAAAAAAAAATTCTATCAGTATTCTAATGAAAATATTTCTAAATATAATAATTTGTCAATATTTCATAAATATATGGTCAATATTTATAATTAATCCAATAGCAATTCTTATACGCATTAATTTATATTGAATAAGTTTATATTACATATTAATATTTTATTATAAATGCTGATTTAAATATTCGTACATAATAGATCATTTATTTTACAAAATACTTACAATTAATTAATAAATATTATCGTTAATTAAAGAATATTTTCCATTTATTCTGAGACACCCTATATGTTATGATCGTTTATAGTTACTCGCAATGAAATGCAATGCAATGCAATTACATATGTATGTACAACGCATAACCGAAGTCGATCGACAAAATGGAGAAAGCAAATAAAGAAAATGATAGTGATAGCAACAGCGATTTAAAATATGAAATATTTTGTTTCGTATATTTTTCTTTAGTTTTATAATTTCTTATTTTTTGATTTAACTCTCAATACTTCCTAAAGAGTTTCTTGTATTTGATAATAAAATAAAATAAAAAAAAAAAAAAAAGAAATAAATGAAAATTGTATGACATAATTTTCTTTATTTTTCGATTTATGAAAAAAATAGAACACAGTCTACTATAAAAAAAAAAAAACATATATATATATATATTTTTTTTTTTCTATAATAATATCAATCTAACTACTGATATTGTACTGCGATATAAAGATTATAATTTTTTTTCCACTTTTTTTCTATGGAAAACAATTATAAAAACAATTATAATTTTGTTCAATGTTTACTTTTACACGAATAAAAGATATGTTTAACATAACATATCGTTGTAATTTCGTTTTACATTCGGAAATAGTTTATGAGGGACGATATAGGTATACCGTGTAATTTATAAGGTCAAATAGAAACATTATTAAAAGCAATATTGAAATTTTTGAAACTATTCGCAAATAAAATATACAAGCTTTTGGTGTCACGGGATCTCGTTATTGCGGTGACTATGCTAAAGACCATGTAAATCCGTTGTATATAGCGAAAGCAAAAAAAAAAGAAAAAGAAACCAACAAAAATAATAATAATAAAATTAAAAGAAATAAAAACAAAAGAACTTACGAAAAGCCAATATCGTTCCAACCTAACGTATCCATATGATAAGATTGCATCGATTGTACTCTCGCTGAACATTCTTTACGTGTCGTACATTCAGGTGTTACAGTATGATGTATTATTACGTATAATATTGGTATTATAAGAAAATTTATACTTTTCTCAGTTTTTCCACCCCATGCGGCCTTAGATAATATTTTAGGACAATCCTCATCTAAAAATCGTTGAAAAGTATAATATCGATTAATAATTAATATATAATTAATTAATAAAAATAATCCAATAGTTCTTGTTTTGTTCCTTTTTTTCTTCTTCTTCTTTTTTTTTTTTACATTTTTTCTTTTTTTTTTTTTTTTTTTTTTTTTTTCATTTTTTTTTTATTTTCTTTTTTTATTTTTCCTTCATTAGGTTCAAGCATGTTTTAACAATCAAACGTATGATTTCTTACTTACCGGCAACGGATATATGAAATATCAGACAAATTATTAACAATCTAATAAGCATTTTTTGTTTTTTTCACTTCCTCTTATTTTCTTCCCGTAATGATTTTATTCTCGTTCGTTAATATTTCAAAGTCACAGTTAAAGTAATACTCGGGTAAATGAGACTACTTGTATATAATGAAAGATAGAAAATTGAAAGGGTTATGTGCAAAGTTTGATATAGCAAAGTTCACGACCTCATTGATAAGAAAATACTTCAAGGAATATTTCAAATAAAAAATACTAAAGATTTCTTGGAAGTTGATCTTCGCTCATCGTCAAATTGAAAAAGAACATTGTTAAACGTACGATAATAATTTTAAATAATATCCGTTGAAACTAATTAATTATTTAGAAGTTGAAATTAGATATAAAACTAAACATAGTGAAAGAAGTGAACTGTCAATATTTTTAATTTGTTATCTTCCACTTTATTTTTCAAATTACAATACATTCGATATTTATAGAATCACATAAACTGTTCGTTTCAAATTGACCGTTTAATATCCTTATGATGTTAGTGTATATATATAATGTTTGTATTAAATGACCTAACCTTTGACTTTGATTTCTTAACCTCACTTTTTATTTAAAGTTGTTTTTCATGATAACTTGTATTGAGAAACTTGTATTTATGAAAAAATGGAGACCGTACGTCCATGTGGTTGTAAAGGAATTCGTACATGTTTGATTTGCGAAGAACAATTTAACATAACAAAACCGGATTTGAAAGAAAAGTTACAAGTAAGCAATTACTAGCAAAGATAGAAAAGTAATTCTATTATATCTTTTTTCGATTAACTTTCTTTTATATACACATATATATATATATATATATATATATATATATATATATATATATATATATATTGTATAAATGTACTCCAGTTTAATATATTTTACAATATCAAGTATATCTTTTTATAAATCCAATTCTAATGATTCTGTAATTTCAGGAAAAATCCTCTTATGTTTATTGTCCGCATTGCGATAAAGCATGGCCTGGATGGGATATAGAATTGTACAAGGAACATCCTCATCATAAAGGACATGCAATAGATTATCCAGGTGTTTTTATTAAAGTAATTTCAATTTATTAAATTTAATTTGAATTTATTAATATAATTTTCTATTATTTTATGAATCTTATCTCTTGCAGCTTGATTTTTTAAATACAGAAGAGACATTGACTTTGATGAAGTCGTTAGATGAATTACCATGGGAACCATCGCAAAGTGGTAGAAGAAAACAAGTATGTGATGAGATTAATTATAGTTAATAGAAATATCATTGTTTCTACTAACTTCTCAAACGTTAACTTTCAGAATTTTGGTCCAAAGTGTAATTTTAAGAAACGAAAATTACGTTTAGGTACCTTCAATGGATTTCCACAATCTACAGAATTTGTACAGAAGAAGTTCAATGAAATTTCACTTTTAAATAATTTTAGAACAATAGAACAATGCACTCTTGAATACAATCCAAAACGAGGAGCTTCTATAGATCCTCATATAGATGATTGTTGGATATGGGGAGAGCGTATAGTTACAGTTAATGTATTAGGTGATTCTGTATTAACAATGACACCTTATACCGAATCGATTAGACGTTACAATCTGGATTATGTAGAAAATTATTCTAAAATTGATAAGAAAATAGAAACACAACAAGACATGGTAATACGTTTACCTATGCCAGCAAAATCATTGATGATTTTATATGGACTTGCAAGGTATATTCCATAAAAGTTTAATGTAATATTGTTAATACATTGATTATTTATTAACATGATTATTTTTGTAGGTATAATTGGGAGCACTCTGTGCTTCGAGAAGATGTAACATCAAGACGTGTCTGTCTTGCTTATAGAGAATTAACTCCACCATATCTTGAAAATGGCAAACATGAAAAAGAAGCATCAGAAATTCTTGAAAAAGCAAACAATTTTTGGTAAAAAGTAAATAATACCACTAATATCATGTTCACACAATTTAACTGTAATGCAATATCCATTGCATTTTTATCATTCCATTTGAAATGTCATGCATTATGGAATATAACCATAAATAGAACAAAAGAAGTATCGAACATAAAGCAGGACGATTTAAATAAAAATTTTACAGTGGAAATTTTGATACAGTACGTATCAATTCTTATCTTTTTTTTGTTCTTTATTTCCTTTACAAACTAATGGCATGATGGTTATAAATATGAATAAGTTGTAGAAAAAAATTTATTCACGAATTAAGTACAATATTTCTTATACAAGAATACCATCAAAATTTTCATATTATAATATTAAACAATATTTTCCCATAATAGTTCTTTAATTTTGTGAAATAATACTGTTATATTTATAGTTTTATCGGCAAAGAAATAAGTCTGAAAGAATTTTAACGAATATTAATCTGTAATAAAAATTCTATTCTCTTTCTATATATTTACAATTTGTGTGATTCAAAGTAAAAGGTTATTTATATTTTATTGAATTGTTTAATAGATTATTATTAAATATAAACTTTGGTATCGTATTAAATTAATCTCACGATGAAACGTAAGCCTGGGAAAAATATATGCATATTTATTAATTATTAAAATACTTTCTCATTTTTAATAAACAAAAAAGTTGTAGTCAAATATAATAATGATCAATCGAACTTTATACAGTACTACCACTAGAAATTATATTTGTGCAAGTTTTCGTTGATCTTACGATTTTAAACAAAAAAAAAAAAAAAAAAAAAAAAAAAAAAAAGAAAAAAAAGAAGAAAAAACAAAAAAAAAACAAAAAGAAAAAATAAATAAGTACGAAGAAAGTCAAACGTTTATTGTAAAATAGACAACTGATAAAAAATACTGACTTCTTTATTTTGTAGGATAAAATCGAGGAGCGATCATCAAGGATCGTCCTTTTGATATACCTTTGCAATGGCACAAAAATAACATATTTCACATCTTTCATATCGAATGGAAATTATAGGACTAGCAGGTTGTACGCCCTTTCAATGGATAGTCCGAAGACTGCATGTATAAAACAGGGAAAATTGTCAATGGATCTGTTTTTCCAAGTGGTTGATAACCATTCACGATATTTTCTCTCAATTCCCATTTACGCCTTTCTCTTTCTGTCTTCTGTCGTCTGATAGCTCTGCCCAACATACATGCGAATACTATACCAGTCAACTGAAAAAAATAAAAATGAAAATATATTTCACCGATAAATTCATCGAAATATATCGTATCATTAGAACGCCACAATGCACGTGGTAAATCTTTTTAAAAATTATAATTATACATTATAATTTGTAATAAACATAGCATATATAGTTTCTCTCTTTAAATATTTCTTCAAAATCAACTTACCTGAATAAGAGCAATAGCCACAGCTCCTGTAGCAATGTAAAGTGCACTGCGATGAATTATAATGGAAAGTCTGTTCATGCAGCCTATTTCATAGGGATAGGTACAAATAGTGGAATTATTCTCTATTTGTAGTATATCGCAGCAGGAATTAGGTATTTCAAGATTGTTTTCTGGTGTAAATTTAATGTCATTCCAGTTGGACATATTACTATAACCACAGCAATGTAACTGTAAAGAATATGTTAATTTTTAATTAAACGTTTATTATATATATAGTATAAAAAGAAAAAAAATATGTGAATTAATTCGTGTTCCTTTTTGTTTATAGATTCAAAGTCGAATCTTATAATTATATTTGTCAAAATCTTACCCTGGACTGCATGAAATTAACTGCACTTTTAACTTCGTCATTATTATCGTATTCGTGCATCGTACTGTTGATATTATATTCCAAAAGATCTTTTACGGTGTCCTGTAATGCATATGCTGCAGTCGCCGCAGACAATTCCATTATTAAGACAACGGATAAAGAAACTGCAAACTAGGAAAAAGAAGAAAGAAAATATGTAAGTATATTATCTATATAATTGTACAAGTTTGTTCGATTTTTTTTTTTTTTTTCTTTATTATATTTAATAATTTTTTAGAAATAATATTAGCGTAATATACTTACCACAAGAACCATGCAAGTACTTTCTCGAAGAGCACCGCAACATCCAAAGAAGGCAATTATAAAAACTAATATACCAACTATGATCAAGAGCGTGGCTGGTGAGAAATATCTGGTATCCAAGAAATGGGAGAAATCTTCATAAACGGCATAGATTGTAGAGCCAACCGATATTATCATCACACCCGTCAACTATATCAAAATTATTATTAATTAATAATCAATTATTCAATTTGTGATATCAATGTATTTTTTTAATCTAATAATTCTCAATCATTGAATCGCTAGTATCGATTATAAAATCATCTATGTTATTTGCTTATTTTAAATAATCTAAATCATACTGTTATATTATTATTGAAAGTATATTGGCAGCTACGTTCGTCGTTTGGGCATTAAAAAATGCTGTCTTTTTATTAAAAACGTATCACTGATTACAATTCACAATCAATGTATACTAATTGGAGTCGTATAATCGTTAACACGTGTTAAACTGAACGAATATTTTTTAAATATTTGATTAACTGACTTAACATTTACAATTAATCAGAAAAGTGTCGAGTAAAAAAAAAAAAAGAAAAAAAAAAAGAAAATAACCCAAGAAAATTGATCTTTTTTTCTTCTGTTCTTTTTTGCTTTAAACAAATCAAAAGAACATTCAGATATAATATAAATGATATCTCTAATAAAGATATCTCAATTCCCAAGGGACTAATCTAATTCCCCTATATATTATAAACTTTCATCTTGAATTCTTTTTTGTACTTTGCCAAAGAAAGATAAATTCGTTTATCTGATGATGATATATCAAAAAACATATCATACGATCAACATCAATACGAGAATCATATAATTATCTCTACTGATAAGACAGTTCTTTGTATTTTCAAATATAATCGACTTACATACTTTTACGTAAAGGAAAATTTATTTGAATTCCTTTTTCGATATCTTTTTTCGAAATTCCATTTTTTAATCGATATTTTAAAATGTTACAGAAATATCACAAAATATCTAATTTTTTCATATATTATGAATTAACATAAGAAAATATACTTAAGAAACTTTCGTTATTTAGTAATAAATAATAAGAATATTTATTTTCAATTAAAAACTTAATATTTCCAAATGTTATAATTTAAATCTGCATTATTAAAGTATTATCAGATAATTATTGGATAATTATTTAAATATAAAAAATAACGTGAAAGATTATTGTATGTAAAAAAAAGAAAAGAAAAAAAAAAAAAAAAAAAGAAAAAAAAAATTGCTCTCTATAACATATTAATAAAACAACATAGAAATAAATAGAATTCGTGTTGTCATGAATTGAAACCTGACGAAGGAAAATGGCGACGAGATTACGATACTAAGTACGCAAAAAGAACGATAAAAAGAGCTACATATATAGCTAGCGAAGTTAACTCCGTTTAACTTTTCTTTCTCGTTATCTAACGAGAACGAGTATATCGGATAAATATAATCTAACGTCGTATTATCTTTTCTGATAATAGTATGTTTTCTATAAGAGTATTCTTAAATCTTAAAGAAGTTCTACAAAGGAATATCGTAGAAAATCATAATTAAAGCGAAAAATAAAAATAAGATATAACAAAATGAAATCTTAATCTAAAATGATACGGCACACAGTAAATTGAAAATAATTTATTTATCATACATCCATTATATGACGAATCATCTATGTTTCTTTATCGCAAATTGCCGTGGTAAAATTTAATTTCCAGTTAAGAGAAAGAGCAAACTATAAAAAAAAAAAAAAAAAAAAGAAAAAAAAAACAAGTATGAACATTCGAAGGACATACAGAACGATCTTGGCGTCGATGTGAATGTGAATGTATTTTTTACTATATTATTACAAGCATCTTGTCGAATTAGGAAGTATTATACTTAAAGTATACACACACACACACAAATTTATGTATGTATATATATATATATATATATATATGTATCTCTGGGTATATGTCTCTAATATGTGTACGTGTGTATGCATCTAATATCACGATATTTCTAGAATTTCAAAACTTCAAGCAATGTTGAAAATCGATAAACAAAATCAAGATAAGGATTACTTCCTATCTTGTTAGTTCAATTGCGTTTTTCTTTTTTTCTCTCTCTCTCTCTCTCTCCTTTTCCTTTATTGTTTTTTAATGCGAAAGTATTTTATGCATGAATGCTTATTAAGATGACTTCGTATTTTTTTTTTTTTTTAATTCGACGTACAACAGCGCTTATCTATGGAATACATTAACTTAACAGTTCATGTAATGCGAGACATGAAAAAAAGAAAATAAATTATCAATTAATTCTTTCTATATTTCTTCGAAAGAGAGAAAAGAT
This sequence comes from Vespa velutina, assembly GCF_912470025.1. Classification (NCBI taxonomy): domain Eukaryota; kingdom Metazoa; phylum Arthropoda; class Insecta; order Hymenoptera; family Vespidae; genus Vespa; species Vespa velutina. The sequence goes on along the minus strand of NC_062190.1, from coordinate 7,802,255 downwards.
AGAAAGATAGAGAGAGAGAGAGAGAGAGAGAGAGAGAGAGAGAGAAGAAAGAAAAAAATCAATAAAAACAAAAATACAGACATTTATTCTTTCAGTTCAATCGTGGAAAAGAGATTTAAAAAAAAAATAACATGAACACCGCGATCAGACATTGAATATATCCATTAATATATATATATATATACATACACACACATGTGTATATATATATATATACATACGTACAGTACAATATGTGTATTTCGATATTCCTACTATACCAATACTTAAGTTCTCCGACTGTATATATGTGTATATAAATATATATATATATATATATACACATAAACAGACATATATAAGCATTATGTAAATATAATTACAAAATTCATTATGATTTCTTGAACGAAGTAAAATTCTATACTGGGAGGTTCGGTTAGTCTCACTCAAGGACAACAAGCAAGACGATCAATGAGGAAGGAAGGAAAGAAGGACGGTCGAACGTACATATGTATATGCTATCATATATATTTATATACAGTATGTGTGTATTCTAACTCGAGGTATTCTTATTAAAAAAGATTAAAAAGAAAAATAACCACATGAACACAAATATATATATAAGTAGAATAAAAAAAGAATATCTCAAGGATGAAAAATTTGTCAAGAATTAATGTACGAGAAAAGTATGGCTTCTTTCTTTCTCTTCTCCATTTTTCGAAATTAAAATAAAACCAAAAAAAAAAAAAAAAGGAAAAAATACAAAAATAATTGTAATATCATATAACTGATAATAATAATAATAATAGTATATATGTGTGTTCCTTCGTGTGTATGTGTGTACGTGCATGCGTGTACGTATACGTGTAAAACAAATTGTACCAACCACAAAAAGTGAGTTGACAGCAAAAAGAAGATATTTGATGCAACGTAGGCCAACATCGAGATGAGTGGCCGCCATTTTGGTCCTCCTCTTAAAATTAGGCAATGGTAAAGATACACACAATAAGACACCAGAGTAAATGGTTAAATATATAAAATCGAAAATAAAGAGAGAAAGAGAGGACAGATACAAATTAAAGGAAAATATATAGAATAGGGAGAGACTCGTGCACTTCCACGCTCGGAATACCGACTACTACTTGAACGATAGCGATGACGATGTTATCGTCGAGGCTCTCTTTTGCCTCGCCTTCCGGACGATCGAGCGCCTTCTTCGATATCTTTCCCCACAACTGATAACAACGACCGCACGAATACGTTCACCTAGACATAATACTTATACTTTTATACACGTCGTCTTCTTTTATTAATATTTATATATGTATATATATATATATATATATATGTACTTCGTTGTTTTTTTTTCATTTGTTTGCTTTTCAAATCGAGACGATCCTGTCGATCCTGTCTTTCAAGGAACGAACATCGACCCGTTTTGAATATAACTTCTCGATTACATCAGCTTTTTATTATGCCATCTAATAGAGCTAACAAGAAGTAACATACAGTATCATAATTACTGTGGTTATAGGAAGTGAGAAAAAAGAACAAGAAGAACGAGCATGATCTGTTTCTTGTTCAATATAAAGTTACATGTTGCATAAAGAAACATTGAATTAATGTTTTAGATAATTGATTTTTCTTTATCCCACGACATGTATTATTATTTTATTATCAAGTTGATATAATTCATTTGTATTTTTTTCTTCTATTTTTCTTTTTTTAAATCTATACTATATAAAAACACATATAATAATAAAATAATATTAACATTAAAGTTATATATTTAAATATTTTATTATTTTAATATTTTATTATTATTATTATTATTATTATTATTATTATTATTATTATTATTATTATTGTTGTTGTTGTTGTTGTTGTTGTTTTTCTAGCATGAGAAATATATACGTAGATACATATTATATCAAGTCGCCATTTTATAATAAAATGTAATATATCGTGCGACGTTGAAAGGTTTTGTACAAGGAAACCGCGTTATCAGGTGCTAGAAAGATATACGTGTATTTGCGAACAACTACTATGATTCATTTATATCAATATATATATGTATATATATATATATACATGTGTGTATATATGTATAAGTTATCGATAAATGGTTTTCACGTATGGTCGAAGTAAAATGAGTCTCTCGAGTAACAGGTGGATTCAAAAGTTATTCGAAAGTCTTATCATCATGACGAATTAAAATTAAATATTTCCTCACATTTTATTATACGTATCGCGATCTTTTCTTCAATGAAATATACTTTTTGTAAGTTATAAATAAACTCTTAATATGCGCGTATTACAATACTATTGTAATTATTGATATTATGTGTTACACACACACACACACACACACACACACACACATATATATATATATATATATATATATATACACTAGAAAAATGAGCAATAAAATGTATTTCACATATTGACGTAGTAGAAATATACAAATTTACTATAAAAAGTTTTATTTCAATAGCCACCTATGATTCATATATCTTTTTCTCTTTCAGGTAAAGAGATCCTCATATTCGTTGTATTATTATTTCTCTTCGTTATTCTATCTTTTCTTTTCTTCTCGTCACACTAAATCGATACTGATTTCGGATAAAACATATGTATATGATATAAAAAAAAGTATGTATACGAAGTCGGTAATTGTATGATAGTTATCTAATTTAAATCATATTTCTTTTTTTTTTTCATTTGTTACAATTTTGGTCATTATACGTAGGAATTAGGGAATAAAATAATTTATATATATATATATATATATATATGTACAGACACAAGGATTGGTACATATGATTTTTATTAAAAATCTATAATAGAATATTTCAATGATATTGATATTTGCGTTTTACATAAACATTACATCACACATGTCAATTATTAATCATTAACAATAACTTACTAAATCATCGCCGAATATATGTATAATATGTATTTTTCTATTACTTGGGAGACAATAATATATAATAATAATAATATAATAGTAAAAGAGAAGTAATATAAAATGATGGTATAACACGTACATACATAAATAAATCATACATATATATTTATATATATATATATATATATATATATATATATATATATATATATATATACATATATGTATGTATATATGTATGTATGTATGTATGTATGTATATGTATATTATAGTATGTAATAGTACATGGCCAAGAAGTCTGTAGAAGGCTCATTGACGATAGATACTTGAATTCTAATGTTTCAAAAAAAATCCACTATTATATCTCATTAAAAATATATTTTTGTTTTTTTTTTTTTTTTACGTTTCTTTATTTGTTGTTTTCAACTTTATACGCTCTCGTAACTATTTCTAATGGATCGTGCTAGGTAGATTGAGAACCATATACCTATTACCTGTAATGTAAACATTTATTGTTTTATTTTTTTTATTTTATTTTATTCCCTCAACATTAAATTAAATTCGAGTAAACAAATAACAATATAAAGTGTTTCTAATGAAATAAAAAAATTTACCTGAATGGCCGCGATACCAAGGCCGACACCACCTAGCTGCACAGCGTGTGACTTAATGTATTGTTCAAACTTCAATAGACATCCATCGGTATAAACATTCGGTTGCGTGGTGTTACAAATGCTGATACCGATTTTACCTTGTTGAAAATGGCAACAAGACATCGGAAGATCACTGTTATTAAATCTAATATTCCAATCGGACATATTCTTAACACCGCAACATTGGAACTGTAATTTGGAAATAAATTTTTTTTTTCTTGTTAATAAAATATCAATTTTTATGATGCTTTAATATTAACAATAAAAATATTTTATTATAATAGTATGATATTTTATATACTATATACTATATTTTATATAGTATATACTATATATATGTATATATATATATACACATATGCACAAGTTTTTAATTATATATATATATATATTAAAATGTTATTATATGGCAATATTATAAAAATTATAGGAAATACATTACTTGAATTTGTATATCGTCCCAAAATCCAGCAATCTCATTACTTGTGTTATATTTCGGTATACTTTCCTGCATCTTCTTTTCTATAATTTCGCCTGCTTGTGATCTTAAAACGTAACCAGCAATACCACCAGAGAATTCGAATATAAAAATGAATATTAAGAGAGTTGTAAACTGTAAATAAAGAATGAATTACTGACTTATTAAAGACTATTACATTTCGATTTTTTCAATGACATGTTATCATTAATTATTGTCATTTTTATTATTGTTATTATTATTATTATTATTATTATTATTATTATTATTATTATTA
>NC_062190.1:7787953-7795453 GCF_912470025.1 Vespa velutina | reverse complement strand
CGGTCTGTCTATAATTTTTAGATCAAATTAAAAATATATTTCGTTTAATAAACATTAATATTTTAACGCGAAAATTATACGAACTATAAGTACAAGATTGTTATTACTCTTTAATACGTAAAAGAAAAAGAAAATAATTATTAATTTCGTACAATCTAAAATAGAATTATTTACATATTTCCGAGAGACAAGATTGTTATTGTTGATTTAATTTAGTTGACATCAAAAGGAAAGAAAGAGCGAAAGAAAATCAGAAAAAATAAAAGCAGATCACATGACGCGATAAAACGACGAGTAAAAACGAAAACGACCGAGTTATCACGAAGTATTGGAAGTCGATTATATGTTATATTAAACAGAAAAATTTTATCAGTTGTAACATTCGTTCGAATAAAAATCTTTTGAGGCGGAGGGGACGCGTGAAAAGAGAAAGAAAGAAAGAAAGAAAGAAAGAAAGAAAAAAAAAAAGTAAAGAAACTAACGTCACTATCTCGATTTACTTTTGCAATATTTAAAGTCGAACGATAAAACGACTTTCGAATTTTGCATTGGAGTATTGAAGAAAAAAAACAAAAAGAAAAAAAAAACGAATATGAACATGACGTATCCTGTTTCAACTGGTGTAACCGCATAATAAATAGAGAAAGAGAGAACAAAGAGAGAGAGAGAGAGAGAGAGAGAGAGAGAAAAAAACACAAAATAAAGACGAAAACAATTTCTCAATATAATATATCGCAAAATCTTCCGCGAACGAAAGTCAATCTCGGACCGGTTTTCTTGAGGTAAAGAGTTAACCTGGTATTCATAAAACATTTTTTGTCTTTTTCTCTCTCTCTCTCTCTCTCTCTCTCTCTCTCTCTCCTTGCTTTCCATAGGCTTTAATTTTTCTAAGGTGATCACACGAGTTTAATCGTATTTAGAGACAATCGTTCGAATAAGAAATTAATATGACGTTATATAAAGAACGCTAGAGATCGGGAAAAATGGATTTTCCAGTTTGATTCATAAATTTTTTCTTAGAGAATCTTCTTTAATAACAACAAGAAAGATAGCAGCAGCTGCATCCAGCAGCAATGGCAACTGATGCAGCTGGTACAATGACCTCTTTCACCTTGAGAAAGAAAAAAACCAAAAGATATTCAAGGAGACGGAATTTCTTCGGTGTTCTACCTATACGTATGCATTCATATATACAGATACAAAGCACTCACACATATATACAGATATACATATATATATATATATGTATATCTGTATATATGACGTATATTTATATATATATATGTATATCTGTATATATGACGTATATTTATATATATACGTATCTCGTACTCGTGGCACATCCAACAATATTTCACAGAAAACTTATTACGTCGTCGCTTTTAATCTATATCTATCTCTCTCACTTTCACTGACTCACTCACTGACTTACTCACTCTTTCTTTCTCTCTCTCTCTCTCTCTCTCTCTCGCATTCGCACTTGTAATGAATTTATCAATAATATCACAATTTGTTCACTACACTTACCACGAAGAATAGATTGAAGATAAACATTAGGTATTTGACGCATTGCGAGCTCGCCGATAATTTCATCGATGTCATCTTGTCGGCTATGTTACCTGAATGGTAGAACCGGGAGCAAAAAAGAAAAATAGAAAAACGTTATGTATACGTTGACATTTGAAGGACAAAAAAAAAAAAAAAGAAAAAAAAATAAAGAGAGAAAAGGATGGCCTCGATGACCATTTGTTTCTGAAAAACTGAATTTGACCAGATTAAAAAGAATGAAAAAAAATAAAGTCAAAAAAAGAAAAAAAACACGCAAATCGCATCGTTCTTTCTCTCTCTCTCTCTCTCTCTCTCTCTATCTCTCTCACTCACTCACCGTCACTCTTCTTTTTTTCTCTTTCTTTTTGTCTCTTTTTTTCTCTCTCTTTATTTCTTTCTCTCAGGCCGATATGTCGTGTCCACAGTAGTAGGAATATACACTAATTGTGTCAGAAATGTGTTAAGCGAAAACGGGAATGAAACGCTGATAATCCCGCCGAATAAGGAGACATTATCAATAAACGAGCATTGGTCAAACGAGAATGCACGTCGGCACATGCGCATAAGCGTGAAATAAGGCCGATCATAGTCGAGTATGGCCGAAATTTAACGAACGCTTTTAAAACGCGCGGGCTTCCTAACTTATTGTGCGAGCGTCGTGTTCTTATTAAACGCAATAGATACTATATACGCTATCTGTGTGAGTTTTCAATGAAAGACGTGAATAGTTCTAAAAAAAAAAAAAAAAAAAAAAAAAAAAGAAAAAAAGTACGTGAAATTTCTGTTTTACTTTTTCCCTTTTACTATTTTCAAAAGAAGAGAGAAACAAATAAAGTTACAATGCTTGTTATCAGATGCGTACTGTTCGATAATATTCGAAATTATTCGTTTACACATGTAATTTCGTAAGTTTCATATTTGTTATAATAAAGTTTTTATTGGGAGGTACTTTTTTTTCTTTTTTCTTTTCTTTTCCTCTTTTTTTTTCTTTCTTTCTTTTTTTTTTTTTTTTTTTTTTTTTACTAAGTAATATATAAGCGTATTACGTACTCTGGATTATTACGTAAATTAAATGATGAAAGATTCAAGGCCATTTTGGAGAAATCGTTTCCAGATGTATCATAACAGATGTCGACAGTGTGCCGACTGCGAAAAAAGAATATGAAAATATAGGTGTATCAGGAAACGACGCGAGATCGGTACAATTACCGACATTCATTTTGATTTCTTCAATTTCATCATAATGCGTACGATTATCGACGGAAAGTATTGGAAAGTGTATTTCTCTTATTTTCTGTTATTTACGATCGCTCTAACGATAAATTAACATTACTATCAAACTATAATCGAACAAATTGTTTATCTTAACATTTTAATTTCGATATACAAAATAAGAAAAAAATCGAGGAAACATTCGTGCATATATATATATATATATATATATATATATATATATTTTTTTTTTTTAATTGAAATTTCAAGTACACATATAAATTTGTGACTTTAATAAAATCGCGTACACCTATAGTATCTATTTAAAGATAGGGGAGATGAAAAAAAGAGGACGAATCGTAAAAGACACCTAACCTTCGTACAACCCTGATACCCAAGGGAAAAAAGCGCGTGCGCGTTCATCGGAGCACGCATGCACGTTTATATGTTGCAATTATATAAGGACGGTGCAGTGGGATCTTTCTGACGTGGCCGACATTGGCTAGGAAATTTTCTAAACCACGGCATATTGCGTGTATGATAATATCTTTACCTGGTGGTTAGATATATGGATAGATATATACCATTATGCTATTGGTTACAAGATAACATTGAGATATATATATATATATATATATATATATATATATATATATATAATTAGATATTAAAATAACAATTTTTTATAATCAGAAATATATCGAAGAAATGATTATAAATTCTTATTCATTTATAATAATTTTATATAGAAATTGACGATAGTCACTAATTCAATCGTCATAAATTTAATAACAATAATAATAAGAAGAAAAATTTATATATAGATACGAATAATCTTTATAAATAAATTTAATTACCTGATATCTTGAACATCTTTGATCACGTGACGGTAACGAGTGATATATTCACTTGATTAATCTTAAAATAAAAAATATCTGAAGAATTTTATTATCCTATCACAATATACATATATGTATATAAAACAATTTGCGCGTGTAATATAAATGAGGTGAGTAGCCTGAAGTAATTACGTAGTAACTTCAAGAATATGTTCGAGTTTCAATGTAAGCTGTGAAGTTGTCGTTTTAACAATTAACATATCTATATACGTTAATAATAATTAATCATCTCAGTGACGGATTTAGATGATGGGAACGATCGCCCTTAAGCGACACGATATAAATTTATATTATATATAATAAATTTAATTTATTATTATCTTCTTTTTTGTTTCCTTTTCATAAACAAAGGTGCCGAATCATTTTAATAATATTTTGTTTTTCTCTCTCTTTCCCGATAACAAAAAATTTTTCTTCAGAATAACATAGTATATAGTTATTCAAATTTGTAACCACAATTGAATTTGAACAATTATATTTTTTAATTCATAATCATTTGCATGAACAAGGGTGAAAAAGATATGTGAAGTGATAAAAAGATATATATATATATATATATACATTATATATAATTAATTTATTTGAATGGATAGTTTTAAAAATTTCAAATGCTTCCGTCAATATTAATTATATTTTAATTAATTATCAAATTAATAATATTGTTAATATATGTTAGTAATATGTTACATACATATATATATATATGTATACATACACACACATACACGCATATTAGGCAATAAAAAATAAACATTATGAATAATGATATATGTAAATTTCAATCAGAACTTTTCGGATTTCCATCAGATTTTCTTTTCTTTTTTGTTATCGAATTTCAACGAAGCTTAATAGTCCCTTCGTGTTAGAAAAGTGAAGCCCCTGAAAACGAACATTCTAACTAACGTCTCGATTCGCAGAGAGTGAGAGACAGAGAGAGAAAAAGATGGGCGGACAGACAGACAGAGACAGAGAAAGAGAGAGAGAGAGAGAGAGAGAGAGAGAGAGAGAGAGAGAGGTCAGTGAATCGTCTGTCTACCACCTACGTTCTCGCAATGGTTGCAATTAAATTAAAGCATGCGTCGTGTATGTCGGGCACCGTCAGAGCTTATCCGCTTTTATCATCGGGTGCATCGTACCGATGCTGAGTTTTTCTTTCATTTAACAAACTTGCATTCGTATATGTGCGTATTTACGTATATGTTCACATTATAGGAATGGATATTAAAATCAAAATATCTAAATATCTTTGTCATTTATGATTTTATAAAAAATGTTATTAGAAGAAAATTATATGATTTGAAGGATCAATTTTCACTGACGATGGGAGAACTTCTTTCGCAAGGTCATCTTTTTTCTTCTTTCTTTTTACGATATTTCAAGGTTATCGATAATTTTTTTTTAAACAGAATCTTACGATTTCTTTTTTTTTTTTTTCTTTTTTTTTTTACATGGATTGATACCTCGTGCTATATTGAATAAAAAAAAAAAAAATTACATAATACAATGTTGAAAAATGATTAGTTCATTAAAGGTCGTCTTAAATGATTGTTTTGAAAAGATGTCCGGTGATTCGCTCAACTGTAACGATTCATATATTATGTTTGATTGAAGTTAGAGTAAAATCCTAAAAAAGAAAAAAAAATGATTTAAGCTAAGCAACATATTTACGATTATATTTTTTTTCACGGGTGCATATGCAAATGCATATGCACATTTGTTATATTGTTATATGCGAACTTATGTATATATATATATATATATATATAATATATATTGTATGTATGTGTTTGTGTGTATGTGGGTGTGTGTGTGTGTGCGAGCACATGAGATTTCACGAGTGACTCTTATCGCAGTTATTGCTCCTCGAACACGCCTTTCTCTGGATAATTATTTTTTCGATGGCAGAAACATCGTCAAATCATTTCCTATAATATCTTCTTCTCTTTCTCCTTTTTTTCTTTTTATTTTTATTTTTTTTATTTTTTTTTTTTTTCCTTAATAACGAAAAATTTTCAAGGTAGACTATTCGGATCGAACGACCTGTATAAAATAACGTTTTTTCATATATTTTTTTATTTTTATTTTTATTTTATATATATATATATATATTTTTTTTACAAACGAAATTCCCAAATCACTTTAATAACATTTTTCTCCTTTTCCCGATGACGACAAATTTTTAATTGATTTGGACCGAATCGGGCACACGTTATAAAATAGCATATTATTTTTTCTTTTTTTCTTTTTTTTAAGGACGATTCAATTCAAAGCGTGATTACTCTACGATTGAAACGCGAAGACACTTTAATCAAACATAATGGATAAATGGGGTCTCGATTGTTCAAGTCAATGTAAGATTTGTTCAAGATATGTACGTCATTTTTTCTTTTTTTTTTACTTCTTTTCTCTTCTTGTGAGGAATAAAAAAAAATGAAGAAATGAAAAAGTCTAAAGTAAGAAAGATAATTCGTATGTCTGCCATTAGAAAAAAAAACAAAATATGTCATAGAAATCACGTGACCTATGCTAGCTCGGGGATAAACGTAATATGTTTATAAGTATCGACGAGACTATTTGCGCACAAGAAAAATACGAATACTCGAATATTATTTTCCTCGAAAGTAACAGCTGTTCGCGCATAACTAACAATGAGTAAAACTAAAGAAGGTTTACGAAGTGTGTACATGATGTTTCAAGTTTCTACTTTAAAACTTTATCTATAACTTAAAGTTAACAATAAATTTATATATATATATATATATATATATATATATGTATATATATATGTATATAAATATTATTTATCTTTTTCTTTTATGTAAATTTATTATTTTTATTCTCCTCTTAAAATACTCATTGTCAAAATTTGATTGGAAAATTTTATAAAACTTTTTCATATAAACACGTAATAATTATTAGAAAAATTTTACGTCAATGCGAATGTATTATCCGACAATGGAACATAGTTTTTGTCCAACGACACTTCCTTGCGTTACGGGGCTCGTTAGGCCAATCGGAAAGCCGTTTTGACTGACCGCGAAATTCAATTCGAGTTATTTGGGACAAGGGTAAATATCGAGAGCTATCCATCCATTTTACGAACTAGATGTAAGTATATATATATATATATATATATATATATATATATATATATATATATATGAAACGAAGTAGTATACGAATGTTATGTTGAAATCGATGTATGTCATGAAAATGGGGAAGGGTGAATGAAAGATAAGCCATGTGACGAGGGACGATAAGATATTCCCGTGTCTCGAGTAAGAAAAAAAGGGGTGGGGGGAAAAGAAAAAAGAAAAAAAAAATAAAAGAAAAAGAAAAAAAAAGGAAGAGAAAAAGGACGAAGGGGGAATGAGAATACATGTCTCGTTCTTTTCGAACTATACCCACCTCGCATAAGTGACGTATGTACGTGCATACATTGTATATATGTATATATCTATTTATGTATGTATGTATGTATGTATGTATGTATGTACGTATGTATATACATCGGGGTAATTGTTAACCAAGGATCCTATTGAACCGAAGTAGGGCTGCTACGAAGCGAGTCCACCCTCGTATAAAATGATCAATCGAGCCCTTCGTCATTTTTCTTTCTTTTTTATTTATTTTTTTGTTCTTTTTTTTTTCTTTCTTTCTTTTTTTTTTTTTTTTTTTTTTTGTTTCCCCTATAACAATAATAGTAATAACGATAAAACGTTTCCTAACTTTTCTTTTTCTTTTTTAATCTGCTTGTTTCTCTTCTCGTATACGAGCGACGTAACGAAAATCATCTATTCGTAATACAATTAAAATTTTGTATTCGAGTTCTATCATCATC
>NC_062190.1:7772953-7780453 GCF_912470025.1 Vespa velutina | reverse complement strand
AATGAATAATTAATGAATAACGACAAAAATAGAGACAGAAGTTCTTTTTCCTATTGAATCCTTTCGCCGTTTAAAATAACTGGTCCTAATGAAAATCTATTTGTTCTTTTACAGATTACCGGTATCGTCTTCATATCCGTGGGCGCAGTAATATTGGTCGTTTACAGTGGTTACAAAAACTTCGTCGACAGCTGGTTCTTCGCTGCACCTGTTTTAATGATAATCGTTGGCATTGTAGTCTTCCTGGTGTCGTTCTTTGGTTGTTGCGGAGCAATAAAGGAAAATCATTGCATGTTGATAACAGTACGCAAGTCACTTTATATATATATATATATATATATATATATATATATATATATATATATATATCAAAAGATCATTTACCGTCACTTGATGCGCCATTTATTTTTTTTTTGTAATCAAACCACCGTCTGTAATATCATTTTTTCTTTTCAGTACTCGGTCTTCTTGATGATTATTTTTGCACTGGAATTGGGTGCAGGCATTTCAGGCTACGTAATGCGTAATGAGGTGGATTCGATGTTGCTTAATCGTATGAATACAACCTTTTATCAATACAAAAGCGATGAAAACATTCGTAAATCCTGGGACATCATGCAATACGACGTAAGTAAATAAAAACCGGTTATACATAGTCTCTTTGAATATTTATTCTTATTTATTTTCTTTATACGAACGCACATACACAAACACACACACACACGCACACAGAACACATACGCACATATCACTTGTTGGGATAAAATTACATCTCATACTTTTCTGCGAAGGAAAAAAGTTTCTTATGTAATAAAAAAAAATGATAATAAATTTTTATAGAAAAGAAAAAAATGATTTTATAAAATTATTGAACAGATAGTAAAAGAGAAGGGAATAAAAAATTAATTGACTATTCAATTGAATAGGCTTATTCTATATATATTTTTTTTTTTTTTTTTTTTTTTTTTTTTTTTTTTTTTTTTTTTTTTTTTTTTTTTTTTTTTTTTTTTTTTTTTTTTTTTTTTTTTTTTTTTTTTTTTTTTTTTAATGGTATACTGTACAAACGTATATACGTATTCGCCTTGTAAACTGTGAATCAATATCTTCTTCGTCCCTTTTTTCCTCGTATGTTAGATTATTGTATCTATATACCCCATATATATATATCTATATGTGGTACGAGAATATACTACTCGTATATATTACCACGTACATATAATCTTACCACATACTGACTTACGTACACGTATCATATCTATCTCTGTCGTAGCTCGCATTAATGATATTATACAAGGATCCTTCAATATTTCCTAGCATTCTGAGTTTCCTATATATGTATAAGTAAAACGATTCTATTTCATCATTATCGTTTTCCTTTAAAAAATCTTAAAAATCATTTATCTTATCAAAGCATTATATAACTTTCTTCTATATATATATACATATTTTTTTTTTTTTTTTTATGTATATTATATATATATATATATATATAAAAGAAAGTTATATATATATTATATTGTGCTTTGTTCATGATATTTAAGCTCGATCGATCAGTAAACTTAATAAACTTGGTATTTAAGTGAAATGTGTTACACACTGGGTCACGCTATGTATATAAGTACAGTGTATAAATGTATACGGTGTCCCAATTGAATTTATCATTTTAGATATCTCCGTTATAAAATATAGTAATATCATAATTATTTATTTTTCTAAATTTTATACACACATATATAAATGTATATAAAGCATTATGGTCTTCCTAATTTATTTGGTTGTCACTGCATGTTGATAACAATAAATAGTTTAAAAACAAAAAGAATTAATTTATCATATCACATGATTATCATTGCCATATTACTTTTTACCAAACTATTTTTCTATATTTTCCATTTTAATATTCGATTGTTTTGATAATTATATATATATATATATTTATATAACAAATATATAGCTTTTATTATTATTGGTATTATTATTATTATTATTATTATTATTATTATTATTATTATTATTATTATTTAATCTTACGTTTTTATTGAAATGGCTCGGTAAATTCAAATAAGATCCCCCTGTATATATCTTGCACAATATATACGTCTTCACTAGTGAAAGGGAAATTGTGTAAGAATCATTTGATCGATTACTGAACATTTTCGTTGCTGAGTACGAGTTAATCGTAAATAATAAAAATAACAATAATAATTAACCAAGAAAGACGTTCGTAGCCCTTGGTGATATTCAAGCTCTGAAGTAATTATTTTGTGTACATGATATCAATATAAATCTATCCATTAATTCGATAATACTGTTATTATAGTTACGATGCTGCGGTATAGAGAATCCAGGAGATTGGGCCAAACTTAATTACACGGATAATATAATACCGGATTCTTGTTGTACGGAAATTTCTGCCGGTGATAAATGTGATTCGAATTCGGTTCATTCCAATGGTGATGGCTGTATGTTCAAGTTACAACAGACCATTAAGTACAATTCTTTGGCTTTAGCATCCGTTGGTATAGGAATTGCTCTTACTCAGGTAAAATAAATCATACATATATATATATATATATATATATATATATATATGTGTGTGTGTGTGTGTGTGTTTGTAATGTATAACTTAATTTTATTTTCTGATGATATGTCACAGCAAAAAAATGTCACAACGAAAGATTTTTGTTTGAATGAAAATTAGATTTAAATCACATTTAAAATATCATGAGTTGTTCATAACTTAAAAAAATAAAGAATGAGTTTAAATGAGACACCTAGTATATGATGTAGTTTGTATTTTGTTGCGATCGCAAATCGTATTAAAAAAAAAAAATTGAATTTGATATTAGCAACATACGCGTTGTGGCAAAGGTCTCGTTACAAGATATTCTTATTCTTTTTTTTTTATATTGGTTTCAGTTGATCGGAGTAACCTTTGCGTGCTGTTTGGCTCGCTCAATTCGTCGCGAGTACGAGACTGTGTAAGCTGTCAGACACAAATTTTAATTGCAACATGCCTAACATGCACTTTTTATAAATACTGTTCTGTTACACTGGTTACATCACCCTTATCTTTGTTATCTTAACTATGTATAACTTACAATTTCGGTGCACAATTTACACATCAAGAGTGTATTCTTTTTTATTGCTTATCTTACTGACACACTGCGTTAAATATTTTATCTCTTTAAAAGGATTGATCAATTTAAAATACATGTTGAACTGATGGTATTGGTGTACTAAGTACGAAATTGATACTATTTTTGGTAATTGGGCTTTCTCTATAGTCATAAAGATCTTTTCGTATGTTTTATATATATACATTTTTACATTAAATTTAGAACATTTAAAGACTTTATATGTATAATAATCTATCACTATACAACACATTGTTTTTGTAAATCCTATAAATTTGCACTGTAGGTAACAACTATATATATACGTAATACCTAATCGTATATACATTCAGCTTTGTAATGCTGTTATAGCCGAGCCATGGGTAACGTGATTTAAAAAATGATATATAACATATCAATATAAGTTCGAATATTATGTTAACAAAAAAAGAAAAATCAATTGCAAAATTTCCAAAGAAGTTTGAAGAACTCTTGGCTAAGCAAATATTCGTCTTAAGGAATGGCGTAATTTATGTTAAATGATGGCAAGGTCATCATTTTTGTCATCATTTTATTTTTTTCCTTTTTTAATTTCTTTTCTTATTTATTAAAAGATATAATTTTAAATCTGAAAAGGAGTAAAGTGAAGCAAATGTAATCTATGTTAAAAGCAAAAGCTTTATTCTCTCGCATGAATACATGTCTATATAGATTATTTATTAGGGCTCCACTATAATAATGCTAGTCTATTTGGTTTTCACGATTTAAGCATTGATTATGTAAGTACTCAAGAAAAAACTGTACAGTTTTAAATGTATCTGTGATTGAAAATCATAATTAAGTAAATTATTTCTTGGTACATTCGTTTGCTTTAATACAAATGAACAAAGATTTTGAGATTAACAGGTATATATCTCCCCTCTTTGTCTACACAGAAAATACACAAGTATAATAGATTTAGCGCGAGTATTTGCATATTGAAATGCCGTGTAAAACGGTACAATATATGCGTGAATTACAATTAAGAATTACTATTTATCTATTATTAAGATGTTTTGTTGTTTATTACGGTGTAAAGTTTACGTAGTGTTATAATTATGATTAATGGCCATATCCTACATAGTGAATATACAACGTCAGGTTCAAATAATTATTTTATCTTTAGCACTTTGTAGTGATATATATATATATATATAAAACTAATTGATGAAAACAATTTCTACATAGTGCAGATAAAATGACACAACAAAGTCAATGCCAATCTGTTCATTGTTATAGAGCGAAAGGTCTGTCGACTTTGGACACTGCTGGTAATATAAATTCCGCTTATAATTACGTTTTTATCAATGGAATGTTTGGCTTTTTATATGTTATTGCTTAGTCAATATGCAGTGCACTTATGTTATTAAATTAATGTATCTAAAACTCTAGTGATGTAATATTTTTACTTACAGCGAAACCACAGCACACTGATCTGCCATCAGTTAAGGGGCATTTTTCATAATATTGTTCATCATACATTGGCAGAAAGATATTTATAGTTCCATTGCGAATATGACCATTTTTATTAATTATTAAAATGCTTAAAAATGTATAGCAAAGAGGAATGATGTTAAAATTGTGTTAAAATAACTTTTCTATACACGTAATGTAAAAGAGAAAATATATCTTGGAAAGGTTTATTATTGAAAACCTATTTTCTGATTTCACTTTATAAAGAATTCTCTAACAAAAATGAAATGATTTACTGCCATTACATGCCAAAAATACCAAAGAGAGCGCAGCGACTATAAAAATATATATACAACAATTTTTCTCTCTTATTTTTTTCTTTTTTTATGTATAATACAAGAAGACCATCGTAATGGAACAAAAAAAAAAAAAAGAAGAAAAAAAAAGAAAAAGAAATAAATAAATAAGAATAAAAAAATTATTAAAAAAGTGTTAAAAAAAAAAAAATGAGCGATAATGACAATTAATATAATCGATGTGCCATGTGTTGCAGCCATGATGTAAAAATAATTATTACAAAAGAGATTTCTCATCTATGTACAATATGTCTTCGCTCCTTGTAAAAGCATAGATATTAACATTATAAATGTGAGCTGCTTAATTTTAGTGCTCGCAATAGCTCTACAACCATCATTCCTCTTTAATTTATTATCATATATAAAAAGAAACAATAAGCTATTTTTGCCTAATCTTCCCTCTAACAGTACAATGTGGATTGGTTATCAAAGATTTACTTGCAGAGAAAAGCTTGTGTTCTAATACTCATTATTATGCAAAATGGCTTATTGCTTCTACTATATTTAAATATGAATGATATAAAACATGGCATACTTTCTTTGTATGCCCTCTCGGTAAAAAAGAATACCTTTTTTTTTAACAACTCTTTATTTAAATAGAATTATCAAATGTTGCAGCAGTCTTACATGTACCAAATTCGTATAATGATATCATATTTATTCTAGAAATGTGCGTACTTTTATTCGTAATCGACAAAATATTCCAAGAGATATATATATATATATACATATATACATAATATATATATATATATATATATATGTATATAAATAAATAATGTGTACACAATATCTCTCCCCCATATCGATTCTTAATGCGCAAATTAACGAATATAAATAATTGATGTACCTTGATATTTAGTTTCAATGATATATACATTGTCAATTTGTCAATAATGAAATCCTTTGTGTTATTAAATATATTAAAATATTCTATTCCACGTGTTCTATACCACTACGGTTGTATTATTAAAAAAAAAAAAAAGAAAAAAAAAAGAGAAAAAAGAGAAAAGAAAAGAAAAAAAGAAAAAGAAAAAAGAAAAAAACAGAAACAAAAAAAATTCAAAAAGAATTGCTATAAAAGAAACCTTTCGTCTCGATTTTGCGAATCAAAGTACTTGCAATCAATATCATAATATTATCTATTATTTCTTGAAATCTTGTATTATTGACAAGAATAAATTGAAACTAGGACAGTTATTGTTAACGACAAGTTATGTTAATGATGATGATGATGATGATATATACATATGGTACTTGAAAATTTGCTACAATATTCTTTCACAATTTGAAAAATTACAATGACATAATTATTTAATGTAATTGTACAACAACGAGAGAGTTGTAAAAAGATTCAAAGTGATATTTGTATCATGTATGTACGTACGTTTTAAAATGCACTCTGGTAGTATTAAATATGCTCAGAATGGATATAAATAAAACATTCTTAGATAATTGTATTCACAGTATATTATAAACTAACTAGCTAAGAGATATATATGATTAAAGTGTGCCTAACTTATAGAAAGAGAGAAGACATATGTTATAAATGATTAATATAGAAAAAAAAAAAAAAAGTTTTAGTGTCACTTAACTGTCTTGCGCAACATAGCTTGTCCAAAACTGGCACTTGTCCAAAGTTCGCTCCTTTTAATTACAATAATCATCATTTTTTTTTTTATAAATCTAAATTAGATTCTTGATATACATTGATTATTGGGCAAGAGATAAGACTGATAAAGATTATTGTAATCAGTATTAATGAGAGCATTGGTATTTTACATATATTATACCGTATTCTTACAAGAGAGTAAATTTATACTAAATTATATATTTTATCTGCTTGTATTTTTTTTTTCTTCTCTATAAAAGTGTAAATTATAAATTAGTCAATATTGATAAATTTGTATTAAGATAATTCCATTATTTTAATATAACTTATTATTTTTTGGCAATTTAGGAGCCAACGACATATCCTTAGCACATATTTGTCTAGCCTTTATGTATATTAATAAATTAATTACACTAATCGTTTTGTATTTAATCTTGAATACTTTTACACCTCGCATAAAATATATATATATATATATATATATATAAAATTTAGGAAGGAAAAAATGAGAACTTCGTGATATTATAATTTTATAATCAGTTTATTTTATTGTAATTTATATTTATGCAGACCATTCGGTAGCAGACTAACATCCATCATTGATTAGGATTAGTGGATCTCTCATTTCTCTTTTTTTTTTTTTATTTTGCCATTTTGATATCACCAGAGCTGTAGCCTCTTTCTGTCTTTAGTGAATGAGAGAGATTACAATCGCATTCATCAGTTAAATAGTTTTTGTGGATAGCACATATTTATCTCTGTGAATAATGCAGCATAACTTTGAACATATGAAATATGTTTAAAATACAATATAACGTAATCTCTTTGTTTGATAAAAATTGCAAAACGAAATATCATTTAATCAAAGAGCTTATGGATATAGAAATCTCTCAAAAAAAGAATGAATAAAAATTGAAGTTAATTATTTTCTTGGAATGAAACGTTTTCCCTTACAATTTGTTAC
>NC_062190.1:7745453-7767953 GCF_912470025.1 Vespa velutina | reverse complement strand
CGAAACGTGCGCATCTCTCTGACCGTCGTCGCCGGATGTTGACTCTGCCCGGCCCCGTCGCCACCGCCGCCACCGCCACCGCCGCCGCCACTACCACACACCACTACTCACCACCACACCTCCTATCTCAACATAACACCACTAACGAGACGACGACAACGACACCATCACCGTCACCGTCAACGTCACTAATATTACTGCAACGAACCAATACTTTATCTCGTAACGTGTGGCGGCGCTGCGAACGTCATTACACTTTTCATTATCCCCCACCGATTATATTCTATTATTTTATTATATATTTCTTTTATTTTTCCTTACCATTCTTTACTTTAATAAGCTTTCTCACGTATTCCATCTATGACGGTGAAATTTTGTTTTTTTCATTATTTCTATCTTTTTACTTTCTTCGACGTTATAAATCCCTTTTCGATTACTCTTTAACGTCCGTCGCCCCTCTTAATTCTTCGAGTACAATCGTGATTGGTCGGATATATTCTTATTGAAATACCGCGAGAATTTCTTTCGTTTGATCGTTATATTCGTTACTTGCTAATTATAATTACTTTCGTTATATTTTTTATTATTCATTTAATGTTTAATCTTTTATTCCTAATTTTTTAAATCACTATGCTTTGATTGGTTGATTGAAGATTCTACTTCTCTGATTGGTGTTATTTCTTAATGGATAGAAAATATTAATATATTATGTTTATTTATCAGTGTTTCGGTAATTATTCAAATGATCTTTTATTTTTATTCTATAAGCTCATAAATAACTTAAATTATATAATTTTTATTATATTATTTTTCGTAATGATAATTATTAATTCTAATTCCTACTGATATTGGCGCTACAATCTATTTCCGATTTAATGCATTCGTAAAATGTTTCAATGTTCTAATCGTTAAAAAAGTATTCATTGTTGTTTAAGTATATATTGCGTCTCGTTTATGGTTTTACAAACAACTTTTATTTATAAAAATTCTAATTGTGTCTACTTATGAAACATAACGCATTTTTGAACATGCGTTATATTTCTGATGTCTTTTATATTATATAAAGATTATATGTTTGTATTATTATTCATGTGTTGATATATATTCTTTAAAAAAAATTGCAAAAGATTAGGCTTGATTAAAGGTAAAAAGTATTATCGAATCAGTGTGATAAATCTGTCAACTTTCTACAGTAGTTACTATTAATATTCGCCAAGATGGGGAAACGACAACATCAGAAAGATAAAATGTAAATATTTTCTATATTTTAGTTTACATAGGTTAGGACATACAAATAAAAAATTTTATTTTTAAATATATATTTTACTTGTAGGTATTTAACATATACAGAATGGACAACATTATATGGTGGAAAAAGATCAGGTCCTCTGGAATCTAGTGAAGATACTACGTTTCGACGTTTACCTTATGATCACTGTTGTCTGAGTTTAAAACCATTTGAACATCCTTATTGCGACGTGCTAGGACACATCTTTGAATTAGAACCACTTTTGGAATATGTAAAAAGATTTAAACATAATCCTGTAACAGGAAAATCTTTAGATCCTAAAACATTAATAAAATTAAACTTCTACAAAAATGCACAAGGACAATATCACTGTCCGGTTCTTTTCAAACCGTTTACGAAACATTCGCATATTGTTGCTATTAAAACAACAGGAAATGTAATGTCGTGGGAGGTAAATAGTACACTTATCAAAGTTTAATTAAAATTAAAATTATTATTATTATTATTATTATAGTTGGAGATTGTATTAATAAAGATATATTTTTAGGCAGTAGAACAGTTAAATATAAAGACACGTAACTGGAAGGATTTAGTAAATGATGAGCCTTTTACAAGAAAGGATATAATTACTATTCAAGATCCAAATAATGTAACAAAGTTTAATTTATCGACATTTCATCATATTAAAAATAATATAAGAGTTGAAGATGAAGGTGATTCAATGATTTTACTATAAAAATTAATTTCTATATATTCTTTTCCGTTATATGTGTTTTATGAATCCTAACTTTTGAATTTATTTTTAGAGACTATAAGAGAAAGATCTGATCCAACTGCAAAACTAAAAACAGTGTCTATGGAGACAAAAGAAATATTGGCAGAATTAAAAAGAGATTATAAAGAACCAGAAATTAAAGAAGAAACTAATAAACTGCAAGCTGATAAATTCAATGCTGTATGTATAATATTTCAATATTTAATTAATAACAAATATTTTCTTTCATTAATTTATAATAATATTTATTTATGCAGGCTCATTATTCGACTGGTGCTGTAGCTGCAGGTTTTACCTCTACGGTAATGCCAAGAGAAACAACTCATCAAGCTGCAGTAATTGCAGAAGACTTAGTTCGATATGAACGGGTTAAAAAGAAAGGTTAATTATTATATTTATATATACGTATTTCTATTATAAATAAAAATAAACTTAATTACATTGAATTTTTATAGGATACGTAAGATTACTCACGAACTTTGGTGCCTTGAACTTAGAACTTCATTGTGATCTTGTACCAAAAACATGTGAAAATTTTGTGAAACATTGTCAAAATGGTTATTATAATGGTACAAAATTTCACAGATCCATACGAAACTTTATGGTAATATAAAAATGAAATATTATATTAGATTTTAGTAATATCCGTATAAAGACATTATAATTTTTTAGATTCAGGGAGGAGATCCAACGAATACCGGTAATGGTGGAACATCTATTTGGAATAAAGCTTTTGAAGATGAATTTAAACCAAATTTAATTCATCAAGGAAGAGGTATTCTTTCAATGGCTAATTCAGGACCAAATACAAATGGATCTCAATTGTAAGTATTTTAATGACTGGATAATATTTTATATTTATATTAAATTAAACGTCATTACCCTATAGTTTTATCACGTTCCGATCGTGTCGACATCTTGATCGAAAACACACTGTTTTTGGAAAAATTGTTGGAGGTTTAGAAACGTTAAATACCATAGAAAAAATCGAAGTAGACAATAAAGATAGACCGATCGAAGATATCATAATACAAGGAGTATTAGTCTTCGTAGATCCTTTTCAGGAAGCCGAGGAACAATTAATTGCCGAAAGAGCGGCAGAGGCAGAAAAATTGGCACAGGAAGCGAGTAAAAGTAAAAATGCAGATAAAAAGGAAGGGAGCGATATTCTAAAAATTTATCGTTCGGGCGTAGGCAAATATTTGAAGATAAACAAAGACGAGAAGTGAGTAAGAAATTTTTTCAAAAAATATTTATACAGACTGCGTTAAATAAATTATTAAATTCGCATTCCTTTTACAGTACAGACAAAGATGAACCATTGACCGTAGAGCCAGCTTTTAAGAAGAAAAAAGTTATAACGAATTCTTTTGGAAATTTTTCTTCTTGGTAGAGATATAATAATATTTAAAAGTAAGATAATATTAATATAAAATTAGTGATAACGTCGAAAGTCCATGAAAGAGATAAAGAATAAGTTTTATTAATAAATGAATCTACAAACTGTTCTTATCTTATTCGTTTGATCCTACGTTACATTAAATACAGATGCACAAATTCTATATTAAACATATACATACATATGCGTTTGTGTGTGTGTGTACACGCGTGCGTGTGTGTGTATATAAAACATATACTTATCTATAAACAGATATATATGTATTTCAGATAAAATACAAAAAGTTACGTAGTATCGTTCGAAATTTACTTATTTTATATTTATACATTAAAGAAAATTAAAAGTGAAATAAAAAAAAAAATTTCTTCTCATTCGAGGTACGTTGGAAGTAGTAAGGTCAGTGTCGATCAAGAAATCTGACTGCAAGGACTCCAGTCCTCCATGTTTGAAGTTCGAATGCGCACGGTCGAAGAGGACGGTCGCGCGTCGTCCCGTAGTTTACGGTATTTCGGACGATCTAAAGATTTCTGTGTGTGCATTCCAGGATATTTTGTGTATTGGATAATCGAATAATCAGAATCACCGTACCATGGATGATTTGGGTAAGTAAATATTAAACTCAATAACATACGGCCTACATGGTCTAACCTCAAATTTTTAGGCAACTAATCGACCCTGTCAAAAGTGATCAACGATTTCATTTGTTTCATTATTCATTTAAAGTTAAATTGATAACTTCTTTTTTATGTTATACGTAATTTAATGTATACATTTATTTCATCAAATATTCTTTGAAAATGGACGCTACAATGTGACATCTTGTATCTAAATTATTCTCATATAAGAATGGAAATTGACAGTATCGACGTTTCAATGAATGCTTAATAAATATATTATGAATTTAAAATAATATAACAATTGATTATAATTAATGTATTATAAATGTAAAAAAGCACATAATTTGATATAACAATCGCAATAATTATTGCAAATAATGAATAATAAGTTCATAATCAATTTTATGTTATACAATTTGGACATTATTTTTCATCCATAATAATTATTGTTTTATTTGTATTTTTTTTTTTTTTTTTTTTTTTTTTTTTTTTGTAAATATGTTTCTGAATCCGTATTTAATGTATAATCGTAAAACTCGAAGAAATTAAAATTGTGAATTGAAACTTTTTGTGAAAGTGCATTTTCGATTGTCTTAATGATAATTTTCATTGTTACTTATCGGTTACAATGAAACATTCAAGAACATCGTATAAGCCTGAAGACTTTCCTTTTGTCAAAACACGATGTGTATAAATACACGTTAAACTGTGAAAACATTCATTTACATATATATATATATACATATATATGTATGTATGATGATGTATGTATGTGTGTATACACATATATGCATATATATAAAAGATTTTCTTTTACACGTCGATGAACTGTATTGTAAAAATGATTTAAATGATATCTGACGATGGCGCCACGGATGAATAATGACGTTTGATACAAATTATTAGTTCGACGAGTTTATTACAAATTATTAGTTTAAACGAGCTAATCGAAGAAAACAAAAGTACATTTGAATTATTTCTCTTTCTATATATCTATAGATATTTTATTTGTATATATTGGTATATGTGTATAAATATTTCTGTCATGTCTGTTAATAAGATAAGACGTTAACAAATTATATAATTCTTGCGGAGATTCCTTGTGTCAAATATCAAGAATGAAATCATGGTGAGAGAGAGAGAGAGAGAGAGAGAGAGAGAGAGAGAGAGAGAGAGAGAGAGAGAGAGAGAGAGAGAGAGAGAGAGTGAGAAAATAAGATGAGGAGAAACCATTCATTAATTAAATATAACGTAAGCAATATGTCATTGCTTTCGAACAGCGACCGCCATATTGGTTTTCAATCAATCTCGCGAGATGTCACTGTAAACGTTTTTGTTGAAAACGTTACAACACATCTCAATATATATATATATATATATATTTCTTTCAATATATATATAATATATATATATATATATATATATATATATATATATATTTCTAATCAACAACGTAATCATGAGTTAAAAAAACTCAGATTTTAAACTTGACGTAATAAATTGAAAAAGAAAGAAATTAATTATAAGACAAATCGAAAAATTGTCGATCTTTATTTACCTTCATTTTTTTCTCGTTTTCTTTTTATTTTTTTTTCCTTTTTTTTTTTTCTTTTTCTTCCTTTTTTTTGATTAGAATGATTCCAACTAATATCCCCCACCCCTCCCATTGTTAGTCTTGCCTGTGGTATGAAACAATAAAGGAGTAGTAGGTGTTTTGTTGAACGCAGTAGTCAAGCGCCAACGATCGTACGTATTTTTAGTGAGTTTCCCGTCGTCCCGAACTTCCTCGTGTTTCACTCCTCTGTTGATAGGTAGAAAGGTTCCTGTATATATAAACATACACATATATATATATATACATATTACATATATATATATTTACTTATACATATATACGGCTGAGAGCTCCTGAAATATACTTAACTTTCGTTCGAACTTCCCCCTTTTCTTGGCTGCTCCCCTCCCCCCGCGCACCCCTTCATCCCGTTCTAACTACTCCAATGTTGCTACACTGTCTCTGCATCCACCAAGATCGTCGTGACCGAGTGCCAGTTCTCTTACGCATATACTTCCTGAATTCCTCTTCGGGATAATCACTCGGGATATCTCGGGATATGCGTACTGTGTGAATCCTTATTAGTGCGTGTTCTTATTTGGAGTGATTGTCGTTAATTATTATCGTCGATAAATTATTTCTGCTTTTTCTTTTTTGTTTTTCTTTTTCTTTCTTTTTCTCTTGTTTCTTTTCTCCTTCTTCTTCCTTTTTTTTTTACTCGCGTTAATTTAAACAAAATATTTTCCATTAATTTGCATTATTTCAAACAAAATATTTCAAAACAAAGTATTTTCATTGTTTGAATTAGTTCATTGTTTCGTACCAAATTCTATTTCTTTTTTTCTTTTTTTTTCTTTTTTTTTTTTTTTTAATTTTGTTAAATAACACATTTCTCTTTATTATGTTTATTATCGTTAATTATCGTAGGAAGAAATAATTCTTTTTTGTTTGACTAAAAGAAAGAAAAAAGTATTCACATTATTTCTTATTATTTTTTAATTTCTAAGAAATTGTTTATTTTGAGTTTTTTTTCTTTTTTGTCCCCCATAATTGTTAAACAATTTGGTATATTTGGTATGTTTATTATCGTCAAATGATAAAATTTTTTTCTTAATACGTAATGAGATATATTGCGATTATTTTTCATCACTTTTTATTTCGTACGAAATCATTAAAAAAAGGAAAAGATTAAAATAAAAAAAGTATCAGAAATAACGATAATTATTGGACTCATCGTATGTGCCACGTTTCTCATCGTTCTTCGATAATATTTCTCGTTTTTCAATATTATCATTAATTTAATTATAAACATAGTGTTGTTTCGAATTGGAATTTGATTAATATTTGAAACTTTTGTTAGGAGTGCAAAAAAGTGTTTGTATCGACTTAACGAGAAGGTGCAAGAAAGAATTAGATAAGCGTGTATTTCAAGAGAATACATATAGTTGTATTAGGATATACATACGTACGTATATACGTGGGATGATCGAGTTATTATCGCAGCGAACTGTTGATTCACGATAAACTAGCCATTGGTTTCGCGTATCTTTTACTTTTTAATAATCTTCCTGTCACTTTCATGTCTATGATACTTTATCTCAAATTTATTGATTTTTAAACTATACTTATAAATATACATTGAGTTAATCACTGTTATTTTTAGTATAAACTTTTTCTTAGAGAAAAGATATCAACGTTGTTCTCATTAAATTTTTTTAATTAGTTTTTTTTAATTTAACATTTGTAAGCAAAAACAAAAATAGAAACAAGTATACTAACATCATACATTCTCATTAAATTATTTTCTATAGAAAAAAAAAAAAAAAGAATTATTGACTTCTAATCAAATATAGTTTTACCAAAATATATTGAACGTCGTTTTCGATATATACATATATCATTGTTAATATACAAAAAGTGTTATGTATGTATATATATATATACAACAGTTTTATTTCTTTTTAAAAATATAAATATACATTGAACACAATTCAGTAATATTATTATTATTATTAATTTAACATATTTTTAAAAAGAAAATGTATTAGAACAGTTCTCATTGATTTTTTTTTTTTTTTTTTTTTTTTTTTTTTATAAAAGAAATTAATTGTTTATAAATATATCAGAAATGTATATACATATATGTATGTATATATAGTTTATTTCGATGCCATTCTGCAACAAGTGGTCGCGGTGGCGCGTGGTTAAACGATTGTGTCTTCCATCCCTCTGATTCGTCAGCCAATCGGTGATTCGCATAACAGTACCACGTGACTCGAGTAGCGCGTGTTGCGTTTATTCCACGCGTGTCAGTGGGTGCGTATGTATACACATGGTGGTGCCCGTGCTCCGTCATTTCTTCGAATAAAATAAGTCGTTTGTAATATTTTGTGCGCGTAAAAAAGTAAATATATATATATATACATATATATAAATAACAAAAATAAAAAAAAATAAAATGGCTATGGATCGAACGATGTACGGAAAGGTGCAACCAGGCGCCACTTATCAACCGTTTAGGATCACCGTGAAGAAAGGCTCTCTTCCTGGCTGTAAGTGTCAATTTCGTTCTTTACATCATCGATTTTTTATTTATCTAAAAAGTAAAGAAATAAAAAGTAAGAAAAATATAAAAAAAAAAAAAAATGAAAGAAAAAAAATGTCAGAGCTTAGGGTTTCTTGTTACCATCGTAGAAAGTTTTCTATTTTTGTTTCGTACTCGTAATTACACCGAGGACGGTGCGAAATACTATTACGTGTTGCATAATCCTTACGGAGTTTACGCTCGCGGCGTATTTTACATGTAACAAATACTACCCGCACGACCTCCTTACATAAAAAGCGTTTGATACCGGTATGCGAGTGACAATATTCATGTTGTTAATGCGATAATCTATTGAATCGTTTGTATAAATAGCTTGCAAGTAAATTATTTTTTTTTCTCTCTCCTCTCTCTCTCTCTCTCTCTCTCTCTCTCTCTCTCTTCTTTCTCTTACTTTTTTCTGTTAATTAACATTTTCACGAGAACATTGCACTAGTCAAACGAGACACTATACATATCACGTTCGGTGATAGAGCAATCGTTATCGCTTGCGTAATCCTTTACCATCAATTTACGCCAATTATTTTATTCGTGCTTTTAAACGCCCACGCTGTCCGAACAGGAAACAAGCTTTTTCCTTTTACACGCGATAAAATATATTTTTACATTTTACACGCGAATCTAGAATAAATGAGATCAAGTGTGATATATTAGAAACGAGATAATTTGTGAAGCATTGAACTTGTAGCTTTATCTAATTTTCCTTTTATTTTTATCTTTGGGTTAATAAAAAAAAAAGAAAGCTTTGTGAATGTACGTTTAATTAATAGGATATTTGTAAAAAAAAAAAAAAAAAAAAAAAGACACCCACCTTGATAATGTCGTTTTGAAAAGAAGGTTATACATTAAAGAAAGGTCGAGTACATTTATATACAGCATCCCACTGGTTCTTCTTTCAAGTACCCTTCACCCACAGAGAGTATTGCCTTGACACTAAACATACCGGTATACTTATCGAACTCATTATCCAGTAGTATGCCTTTTTTGGTATGACTGTAAATACAGTCAACAGTAGTTCCATCGATCGTGTTAGCATCGTGTATCACTTTCGAAAATAATCGATTATCTCATCTTTTCATTTTTTTCGAATCTGTAAATAAATTGATTGGATCGAAGAAATAGATTTACATAATCTTTTTTTTTTTTGTTTTTTTTTTTTTTTTTTTTTTTTTATGTTCCATCGTAATCCAGTATCGAAAAACAAATGTTGTTTGTTCTATCGATCATCGATAATAAAAATTTATGTAGGATATTGTACGATTGGAGGAACAGCAGAATCTCTGTTTTATCGACGATCGATATTTATCGATAATTTGTTACGTAAAAGTAAATTAATGTAATTATTTTAAAGAGAATGTTGAAATAATTCACTCGAAGAACTTTTAAATTAATTAAATCCGATTGTGAAGTTTTTTATGCATTAACGGAAGATTCCTGTTTTACCGACGGTCGATATTTATTGCATATCATTTGCAAAAATTATTTAAATTAATTATTGCTAATGAAACGTTGAAATAATAATAATAATAATAATAACAACAACAATAATAATAATAAGAAGAAGAAAAAACGAATTTTTTTATTAATTTTACATTATATATAAATTATGAACGCGTTCGAAAATGACTTTCCTGAAGGGGTTGAGGGGTGGGGCAAAGGAAAGAAAAAGTAAAAGAATAAATTGAATTAGAACGTTAGGCGTGGTGAAAGGTATACGAGACTCTCTGTAAGAATTGAAACTTCGTTCGTTAGGACAGTTTACGTTGTAACTAGAATTAAAAAACACCCCAGTTTAAATGATCGAGAAAAATCATACGAGTTGGAAATTCGAAAAATATTAAAATCGTGAGATGTTCGATACGAAGTGTTTTCGTAATATGTCAAATATATTTATCGTTTACGAAGTTTTCAATTACGCAAAGAAGAATTTGATTGTGACGTCATATCTTTTTATATACTAACGCGAAGCCGCATAAGGAGAAATTCTTTTCTTTGGAAATGGATTGCTCAGCGTCCGGATGTAATCAACAACGTTTCTCCTTATAAAGAATTCGAATATTGTGCCGTCTACTACGTTGATACGATAACGCGAAATGAATTCATTCACCATGACTAAAGGTGAGATTTAAAATTAGACTTTTTCGAATATTCATTAGTTATTTGTTACTTTGCATCACGATTAATTATGTTCTCTTCCTCTTTTTACTCTCTCTCTTTCTCTCTTTCTTTCTTCTTGATTAGAAAGTAAATCAAATTTTATCTTCGATACGTAGGGATCCAAAATGATCAACTTAATGATCTTTTGTTCGTCCAATACGTACTTTTGACATTCGATGATGTGAAACAAAAAGAAGAAGAAGAAGAAAAAACAAAGTCTATGTATTCTTTTCTTCTTCCAAGCATTAGGCTCCGTAACTATCGAGCAAACATACAGTAGCAGTAAATTCCTACTTGACCTCGAGGAAAACCGTACAACGCACAGTTACGCACTAATCTCTTCGTGTGTATTTTACTTTGCCATTCTAAGAACGGAGAAATCGAACGAATATAGTAGAATTTTTTTTTTTTTTTTTTTTTTTTTTTTTGTATATATATACAAAGTACAATCTTGTTAGAATAAACAAAAATATAAATAAAAATTTCTTTTGTCTCGTTTACATTAAATAAATGTAAATTTCTATTCGATTTATTATAACGATGAAAACTAATCGCATATTTGAAAGGTTTTGGATCGATCAAGGCAATCCCTTCCGTTTCTATTGAAACGTATCTAATTCTGTGTTCTTCTAATGTAATTGGTTTTTACGTTTCACGTTCAGTTTTTATCAGTCAGCGTAATCGTGTCGAGTCACGCAAATTTTGTTTTTTCTTTTCTTTTCTTTTCTTTTTTTTTTTTTGTTTCTTTTTTCCCCTTTTATTTTTACCCTCTGACATTGCTGTTAATATATTCGAGTATCTATTAAGGCAATTTTTCTCATATCATTAAAGTACAAAAATTAATTCAATAATAGTCTAATCGAATCTTCGATATAACTTTATAGTCGAATATCATTGGATATGACTCAAAGAAGTTACTGTGTATTCATTCAAGGACTTTTCTTTTCCTTTTTCTTCTTCTTCTTTTTTTTTTTTCTATATTCTCGAATTATAAATGTTTCATTATCTCATTATCTTACTTTTTCTCATTCGCTCTCTCTTTTTTTTTTTCCCCAAGGTAAAAACAACATCGATATTCCTCTTCCTCTTTAATCAGACTTGAAGAGTTCATGACCATATCTGGCTCGTTCATAGAACGATACTACTTCCTACGCATACATTTACTAATTCGTAGGTTGCTTCCTAGTGTAATTAAATTTCAGAATGATATTAAAGAAATAGAGAAAAGGGGAGAAGAGTAAGAGGAGAGAGAGAGAGAGAGAGAGAGAGAGAGAGAAATTAGATAAAAAAAGAAAATAGATCGTTACAAGGTTGTTTTAGAGACTAGCGTGTGTGACTTCGATCGTTGTGTGCCAAATGTTGAGGATAATGAATAATAGTGTAGAAAGATATATATACACACACACACACACACACATACACACATACACATACAGAGATGCATATGAATATAGAGAAGAAGAGGAAGAGGAAGGAAAAGGTGGTTTATTTTTGTAAAGTCTGTCGTTTTGGATCTAGGTGAAAATGTTCTGTCTATAGTCAAGTAGATACATATACAATTTGAGATTAAAATTGAGAAAATAGGGAAAAGTAAGGAGTAGGGAGGAGGTAAAGGAGGAGGAGAAGAAGAAGGATGTAAAATAATTCTCACGTAACTACCGATGATATTTTGTAGGTGTAGCTTTTTGAGATTAACACGTGCATAGTAGAGTCAGTTCTGTCTGGTCCAACCAGACGATCGGGCCTTTTCGTCGATGCACATTCTTTACTCCTACGTTGTGTTGTGTTTCTTTTTTTCTCTTTCTCTTTCTCTTTCTCTGTTCCCCCTTTCTCTTTCTTTCGTCACGTGATATCGTCGATCTATCGTTGGTAGCTTTGACCTTGATCACCATCGTATGAGACTTTCGTAGAATACTATACTCGTACGTCGTCGAATATATTTTTTTCTTTTTTTCATTTTTCATTTTTATTTTCAATATTATCCGTAAGAAATTCATGTGAACGTAACAAAATCGATAAGAGTGTCAGTGATACGTCGTAATTGATAGGAAAAGAATTTATTGATTGTTTTTATTTTCGTTCTTTATTTTTTCTTTTTCTTCTTTATTATAACAAATTTATTATTCTATTCTGACGAATTTATTTATTTATTTACTTATTTATTTATTTGTAGGAAATTTATGTATATGCGACGAAAGTTTTTATTTTTATTTTTTTCCTCAAGATACGAAATTTATTATTCCATTATTCTTTATTTTTTATTTTTACTCTACGATTCCTAGAAAGCGTCGATGAGAGAGACAACAAAATTGAATACAGTGTCAGTGATAATACATAAGTAGTTGATAGGAACACGAAATTTGTTTTTTTTTTTTTTTTTTCTTTTTTTTTTTTTCTAGCTGTACGAAATTTATTATTATATTTCGTCGATTTCCTGCGTGCACACGCATTTTCAACGCACTGTAAATAAGTTTCCACTTGGCGACTTACCAAAAGTAAAATAGATCTTATTGTTAGCACAAAAGGTTAAATTTTATGTTCTGTTTATTTCCCCCCTTCTTTTTCTCGTTCTGATATAAAGATTACTGACCAAAGTAAACATGACCTTGAAAAAGATACGATAACGAAGAAGAGAAACTAGAAAGGTAAAAGAAAACTTTTCAACTTTTTATTGCAATTTTGCTTACCCTCGGTAAGGTAGATCCCTTCGCAAATTTTACTTCATGTGCGTTTCCGTTCTGTTCCGTTCCGTTCCATTCGTTAACGTCGAGAAAAGATTTATGCTAACGTACCACAAATAGATCCTAAATTTGTAGGAGATTGGATAAAAGAAAAATGTTAGAAGTGAAATTTTTTTTTTTTTCTGATGCCATACGTGCCATAGATTTTTACGTCTACAAGAGAAAAAGAAAAAGAAATAAAGAAAAGAAAAGAAAAGAAGGAAGTTCTTGAAATATTCACATAAAAAATGTCTTCCTTTCTACCTTTAAATTCGTCCACGTGATTTGACTTTTACGTTGGTCAGATTTAATATCGTAATACGAACGAATAATCTATCTCTCTAGCCCCGTTCTAATTCAAGGTTTATTTTTGTCTTA
The DNA here is from genome assembly GCF_912470025.1 of Vespa velutina. Lineage (NCBI taxonomy): Eukaryota > Metazoa > Arthropoda > Insecta > Hymenoptera > Vespidae > Vespa > Vespa velutina. Next base: position 7,754,501 of record NC_062190.1, on the reverse strand, counting down.
CATATAATCGCTTTACTAGCCAATCACGTGGCACCCTTTTCGTCCAGAGTCTATATTATTGTACATAGATCATCGGCTCTTTGATAAAATTCGACGATTGATATCTCTTAGACATTTCGCGGCACTTTTGAAAGGAAAATTTTATTGAGATTTTGTGTGTGTGTATGTGTAAAAGTGAAAAAGGGAGAGAGAGAGAGAGAGAGAGAGAGAGAGAGAGAGAGAGAGAGAGAGAGAGAAAGAGAAAGAGAGAAGAATAAACGATAAAAACGTGATAAATATGACGGATGTTATGAGACCCATGTCGCCTGTTCGTTTGGCGATTATTCAACGACATGCACGATGGGAACAATACGTTAGTAAGTATCATTCTTATCGCGAGAAAAACATAATTTTTCTTTTTTTTTTTTATTTGTTTTGTTTCCGAATGATTTGATGTTTCATCGAATATAAATATATCTTGACGAATGTATATATGTAATTAATGTTCATTGATGTGTTTCTTTCATTTATTCACATTTTCTTTATGTCTGTCTCTTTTTTCTCTATCCATCTTTTTCTCTTCTGTATCTATCTTTTTCTCTCTCTTTTTATATATAATTAACGTATATATGTAATTAATGTACATTCGTGTGGTTACTTCATTTATTCGCATTTCTCTCTCTCTCTCTCTCTCTCTCTCTCTCTCTCTCTCTCTCTTTCTCTCTCTTTCTCTGTCTGTCTTTACTGTGTTTTTTTCTACTTCGTCATCTATCGAGATCACGTACACATTCGCACGAATAATATATCGACGACCGGATTCGTTAGACGGTATGAATCAGATGTATAAAATAGGACTCTCTGAAGTTGAACGGGCTTCTGGCCAATATTTAGGTCTCATTCACACGTACATACATATATAAGCGTTTATCATTTCCGTATATTTTACAACACGTAGTATCTAAAAATGTTTTTTTTTCTTCTTTTTTTTTTTTTTAAAATCTCATTTCAGAAGCTTTTTTTTTCTTTAGATACAAACAAAATAGAATTAAAAAAATTCAGTTTCGAAGAAAGATGGATGTAAAATTTTTTTCATTTATCTTACAATGTTTTGTCGTCATAAACTCATTTCTTTTTTAAGCATCTAAAAAAAAAAAAAAAATGAGGATATTTAATATGCGTTCTCTTCAGTTTTTTATTTTCGAGTTCAATTCATTATCATAACCTCAAATTCTATAACTTTGTATGTATATATATATATATATATACGCGAGCATTATATATGAGCGAGAGAGAAGTTCTTTTCAATTCTTTTTTTTTCTTCTTCCTCTTTTTTTCGATTTGAAGATTTGAAACATAGAATTAAGAAAAAAAAAAAAATTAATAATTGGAAGAGAGTTCTCAAAGGATGTGTTTTCTTTAGAATGATCTTCCAGCACATTGTCGACTTTGTTTCTGTCTTTCTTTTTCGTATCAAGAGTTAGCTGACACTCAGCTGCACGTTGCTTGAAAAGAGAGAGAGAGAGAGAGAGAGAGAGAGAGAGAGAGAGAGAGAGAGAGAGAGAGAGAGAGAAAGTCTAGGAACTCTTCTCCTTAACACGAAAGGCAGTATCATCGTATTTCTACCTCTTGCTTCGAGAATTCTCCCTCCATATCCTCTTCTTTCCCCTCTCTGGCTCTTCCTCCCCTCCTCAGGGCAACCATCTAGACCTGCTCTCCTCTCTTTTGCAGCTTCGCCTTTACCGAGAACCTTATTGACAATCAGTATCGTCTCGCTGATCGGACGTACGTGTGCGGATATTTCTTTCTTACGCAGTGTGACACACGTGATACTTAATATCGAATTTTCTTTTTTTCTTTTTGAACTTTTGCATTGGATATCTCATTTGGTATATAATCATTTTCGTTTTTTATTATTTTTTTTTTTGTTCTTTTCGGCGAAGTAAAAGCGAACGTGTGTATTAGTGAAATAGACACGATTTATTATTATTATTATTATTATTATTATTATTATTACTATTATTAACTATTTTATTATTTTATATTATTATTATTATTATTATTATTATTATTATTATTACTAGAGAGCCATATATGTATAAAACAATTTTTTTGAGATTTGTTTTTCCAATTAAAAACGTATTTTCAAGGTTAGCTTTTTAAAAAAAGGTTTTCAGATGAATAATCATAACATTTTTTTCTTTCAAGGTTAGTTGTTTGAAAAAGATTTCTCAGACGAATAATCAACTTTTTTTTTTTCAAGGTTACTTTCTTGAAAAAAGATTTCCGACAATTAATTGTAAGATATTTTTTTATGGTTAGATTTTCGAAAAAAAAAAAAAAAATTCTCAACGAACAATTATAACGACGACGTTTGAGGTTAGCTTTTTGTAAAAGATTTGCAACGAACGATCTGAGAAATAATTAAAATTCTTCGAACAACTTACGTGAATAAATTCGAATAATGAACATTTTTTCTCAAGAATATTCGTCGAGGACGCGTCATACAATAGCGAAGATCATTAACCTTTTGCATCTGAATGACATCATCAAGACGAACTTATAACTTTTTTTCTTACCTCGTTTTAATTATATTGCATGACAAAATAGACGATTTTTCAGGTTAATTTTGTTTTTCTTTTTTCTTTTCATTTTTTTTTTCTTCCTTTTTTCTTCCTCGTTTACGTGCATATCGTACATGCGTTCGCTTTGAACAGTGACGAATAGAATGTGAAAATATTTCTCAACATTGATAAGTTACGTTTGTAAAAGAAGAATAAATTTTAACGTTAAGGAAAAAATATCGTAGTGATAGAGTGAAGAAAAAAAAAGAAAAGAGTTTGTTTAGTTTCAACGTCAACTCGTTTTATTTATCATGGAGGAACAAGATACCAGTGCATTTCAATCTTATACAGAGAATAATAACATCTACGAGACTTATCAAGTCGACAAGGCTGATAATAATCTTTTTAATCTTGGTAAATCTATCTTTCTTTTTGTCTCTGTACACAACATGCATACAAACACACACACATGACACGCATATAAAACTATATAATATTTGAGTTATACGAGATACTACTAACGATAGTGTAAAACAAAGATGGCGTCATGAAGGATTAAATTGTCAAGCCGGTTAATATTTTTTTTCTCTTTTTTTTTTTTTTTCTTTTTTTTTCTTTTTTAAATATTGGTCGACTTGTGTGTATGTATATGCGTGACGTCATCACCAAATCCGTTTCGATTAACACACATTCTGATAAGTATTATACGAAAATATTACAAAATTGTTGTTTTGTAAGCTTGTCCACGTTATCATTTTATAATTTAGATATTACGAAGTAACTTTTTTGTTTGTTCGAAATTTTTGAAATAACTCGTCTCTTTATTTTTATTTTTCAGATGCCCTATTGGCGGATTTACAAAATACTGTATCGTCCGAAGGCAATCACGTTAGTAGCAACGCTACACCCGGTTACGGTTCGTTAAATGGTGCAAGAACGCATAATACGAATGCATACAGATCGTACGAAAGTAGAACTTCACCATTACCGTCACAATCGGTAAGTCTATTGTTTGACGTCCATCAATTTGATGTTGAAAATCAATGATTCATTATAAATATTGAAAGTTGTTTGAAAGGTCTGTGATGGGGGTTTTTTTTTTTTTTTATTTTAACATTATAAAAAATCCATCAATGTGATGTTAAATTAATGATTTATAAATATTTAAAATTAGTTGAAGAATTTATTAATCCTTTTTTCTTATCAATTTTAACATTGTAAATAATGAAAATAAGATATTTCAATCTATAAAGGAAATTAATTTTAAATCAATTTGTAAAAAAAAAAAAAAAAAAAAAAAAAAAAAAAATATTGAATATATAACAACTTAGAAAATAACGTCGTATATAAAATAATGTATGAGCGCGCTGCAATGTTATCGACTGAGAAAGGAAGTGTGCAATGATTTTTTTCTTTTTTTTTTTTTTTTTTTTTTTTTGTATCGGAGACGTCATATTCGTTAGAACGATGTTTTTTTTCCTCGATCATTCTATCATACCATCGAATACTTAATGGATCGTAAAAGAAAAGGAACACCCACATGTCTCACCGATTATTTTAGACACGGCTGTATCTGTTATGCACCTAAACGTGATACCAGTTTTATTCGCGATAGTGAGAAGTTTGTCGAAGGGACGTAAAAAATCGCGTTATTCGAGATGTTTACATAAAAGATTTATAATATACATATTAACACGAATGGAAACATGATGACGAAGTTTTCTTTTCTCTCTTGAAACTTTTTTTCTGATGGCATTTTATTATACTGATTTTTATGACAAGTTATATAAAAGAGAATAATTATTAAATAACACCTATTGAAATTAATCTGTTTACTACATTTACAAGGTTTTGTTGACTATTACAAATGATTGACGTTATCCTTATAAATTTGAATTTATTTCATATTAATTTTGGAAATATTTCGATGATTATCTTATCGATCGAGATAATTGAACAAATTTTATATGAAAATAAATTAAAAAAAGTGAAAAATAAAAATTTACGCGCCACCTTATTATATCAATTTTATCATTTTTTTTGTGATATATAGTTGCAACATTATCCTGATAGATGGCTTCATCAAGTTAACGTAGGAATCTGCATACCGATTATCCTATTACAAATCATAAAAAAACAAAAATTCCATTTTATCGACATACATTGATTTTTTCATGATTAATTTTTTTATTTTTTTTTCCTCCCCCATTAAAATATAACTTTATTTATTGTATTTCGATAATTTCAAAAAATTATTTCACACATTTCAAGAGAAACAATTAAATATTACTTTTTTTTTTTTTTATTCTCCCGATCAAAATTCGACGTACGAATTTTCGATTTTTTCGTCACACATTATTTTTTATACAATTTTTCTTTTATTGTTCATCGTTTAATTAAACAATTATTTTCACATTTAAGAAAGTACAGTTACATATATATATATATATATATATATATATATTTTTTTTTTTTTTTTTTCCAATAAAAATTAATGTTATATGGAAAGTCGATTAATAAGAATATCTACGTTATCGGCGATCGGTCAATTTTTTAATCGGAAGTCAAATTTTTCCGAAAGATGTCGATAGTGGTAGCACGTGCGCATTTTTTTAGTGAAATCTTGGTCAAATTTAAAGTCTGATGTTGACCTTCCCTTGATATTCCATAATATCCTGAAATAGAACGATCCCGTTCAGCGGTCGCTCGTCGTCATTACTTCGACGACGGAAGCGACTGCCTGTACGAACCAGAAGAATCCGTAAATAAACTTTACTCGTCGATATATCGCGATGGAGTGCCAAATTCGATTTAACCGAGTATATTCGTGTCGTGTTTTACAATGAGAATATTCATATTTGGCTTTTGTATCATAATTAATATAAATTATTAAATATTTTAAGACGATAAAACTCGAATCAATTTAAAAGGTGTTATTTTATTTATTTTTTGTTTATATACATATATATATATATATATATATACACATAATAAATTTCACTAACATATTTAAAATGATACTAATAATAATTACATTTTAGATATGTTAGTGATAATGTTCACTAACATATCTAAAATGTAATTATTATTATTTATTATAGTCAATTTGTTCGCAATAATTATGTTACAATTGTGACATAAATTACATTAAGTAATTATATTAATAAAATTATCATATATACAGAAATTAATTTCGATGAATTCGAAATGCTTTTTTTTTTTATTCTTTTTTTTTCTTTTTTTATTTTTTTAATCAATTCATTTCTGTTTTTCTTTCCAATCGCTATGGGGAAAAAAATATGAATATAATTAGAAAGTTCTGTTCAAGGTTTTTTATACGATCGCATTTTATTACGAATTTAACGTAATTATTTTTTAATCCTTTTTCTTTTTTTTTTTTTTTTTTTTTTTTTTTTTTTTTTTACAAGAAATGCATCGAAACTTTGTAACTCGATAATGATAGATAATAATGATAACAATCGATAAAGATAGCCGAAAAATGATGTCTGGACAACTTGGAAAGTTAAGAGAACTCTTTCAAGCGTGTGTGGCGTAAGAAGTGTCTAAAGTTAGAAGCAATATGGTGTCTAAAATCGACTCTCATCGTCGCTAAATCCTCGACTTTGATGGAGCTTGTTTTTCCTTTTTTTATCTTTTTCTTTTTTTTTTTTTTTTTTTTTTTTTTTTTTTTTTTTTTCTTAAAAACATATATACAAGAGGAAAAGTCTTCTCTTTGATGCGATCAAAACTAAAGTCAATACTCGTCAAATAAATTAGTTGTTTGATTTATTTTTAGTACATTATGCAACATTATATTATATCGTTTATATTAATTAATTTAATATCTAACATCTTTCGTTATTAGATCGAATCGAAGAATAAAAATATATTCGCTTTTATTATTTTATATTATTATTATTATTATTTTATTATTGTATTATTGAATTATTATTATTATTGTGTTTTGGTATTATCATATATTTATTATTATTATTATTATTATTATTATTATTATTTTTTCTTTTTTGTTTCCTTCCTCATGGAGAACACAAACGTTGAACTCAAAAAAAAAAAAAAAGAAGAAAAAAACGCGCGAATAAGAAATGGACTATAGTTCACGTACTTACATACGAACAAAGTATGAAGACTATTATCGATCGTTTTTCTAAGAACACCTGTCTCTTTTCCCGTCAATTTTATTGATTCTAGTTGCAGAACAGACTGAATTATTTATATCTTTTGCGTTTCACTTTCTACGCGCAAATTTTTTTACCTGCTTCGAATGATTTAATATAGTTGTAATTTATTATTTTGACCTTTTATTATAAGTATACACTGTACACACACACATTAAGGGTGCGTGCCTGTAAACAAACATTATAAATATTATTAACTTTATTGTATATATGTATGATACAAAAAATAATACAATTTCTCATTTCAATTTTCAATTATAATTATATATATATATATATATATATGCGCGTGCACACATACACATACACAAATAAATATACGTATGTAGGTGTTTTTTTATATTAGTGTTCATATATTGTATATAATATATAAGGAAAAAAAAACAATGATAATAATAATACTAATAATAAAAATAAGTCACGCTATTTGCATCATAAGAATTGCATTTAAATATTAATAGATATAATGGATCTCGATTATGCAAAAGAAAAGATGGAGGTGATTGTGCAAATATAAGTGGACATATTTATTCATAGCGTGCATAAGGCCGATAATAATAAATCATTTTTTTTTTTTTTTTTTTTTTTTTTTAATAAATAAATTATCATTCTGAGGCGTTAGATATTTTATCCAAAAAAAAAAAAAAAAAAAAAAAAAAAACAGAAAATAAAAAAAATACAAAGAAAAAAGATTCTCGATCGTTATACGAATTATATGTTTTTTGTATCGTGTGCAACGCCAAATGTTTGTCTTAGATATTCCAAGGAAATGTTTCTACGTAAGTTAGATATATAATTTCGATGTGTTGTCACATTTCTCGTTTGTATAAACAGAATGTGATTATTGCAGCAATTCATATAAACAATAAAAGCTATATTGTGGATAAAATGCACAAAGTTGAAATCTTTATCTCGGTTCATTATTATTTATTGATTTTCTTTGGATCTCTCTCTCTCTTTCTCTCTCTTTCTATCTTTTTTTTTTTGTTTGATTTTGAAGTTAGATTAAACTGATGAATTTTTCAATAATAATTCATTTCTAATAAATTATTTTATAATAATTTCTGTTTGTGAAATCGGGTCAAATTATTTTTTATTGCTTTTGCATTACATATAAATAATTTATTTCAAAGAAATCATTATAATTTATTTTAGACATTATTTTACACACACACACACACACACACACACATTTTAATTGTAATAAGAATTATACATTTAATAAAATTTTCTATTATTTGTTACTTTCTATAATAAGTATATGCATGTATATATACTTACATATACATATCTATATTTTATATTTTTTTAATTTCTTTTTTATTCTTATTTTTTCTTTTCTTATTTCATTTTATTTTTAACGCAAATTTAATAGACCGTAATCTATTCTATTCTAAAAAATTACAAAAAAATGTGTTGCAATTTCATTTCAAATGGAAAAATGATATTTGCAAGTTGATTAATTTTTCATTTCTTCGATAGATTTAATCAATTCATCTTTTTTTACTATTTATCATCCTTTTTGATTTTCGAATCCTCGCTATATGTAGATATTCAAAGTTTCTTTTTCATCTCTCTCTTTCTCTCTTTCCTTTTTTTTTCTTTTTTACTCTTTTTTTTTTTTTTTTTTTTTTTTTTTTTTTTTTTTTTTTTTTTTTTTTTTTTTTTGTAATACGTTACTCATTTTATTCTTATTCATGAACGAAATCTAATTTATTGTTCGATCATTGAAGTTATTTATAAACTCGTATGGCATAGTGAATTTCACGATCGCAATATTCATCGATATTTATTTATTCTTTTCACAAGATAAAAGTCGATCGAATACAATCGGGACTTTGAATTCGAACAAGGACGCGAATTCGAAATCGATTTCGAATTCGTTGAAACTTCGATCTTCGTTGTTTTACCAACCTATTCTCCATTGTCTCCCCACTTTCTCTCTCTTTTATTCTCGTTTTTGATATTTTCCTGAAACTTTACGATTTCGTGTGATAATCCGATACGTCTTGCTGACATGTTTCTACTCGTTCGCTACGGATATTTTTGGATTGGTAACTTTGCAGGCAACCTAGTTTCGAAGGATATGCCGTTTCTAATGTTTTATTACAAAAAGAAGGGATTTTCCATAGTCGAATGTCATCATAAAAAGGAAGAACAATATTCTTGTTGTTATTTCTTTTTTTTTTTCTCCAAGATGATCACAACAACAACATAAAGTGTTATATATTCTATTCATAAAATATACATATTTGTGTGTTAATATTGTTAATCTTAAAAGCAATCGTGTTTTTTTTTTTTTTTTTTTTTTT
>NC_062190.1:7693400-7745253 GCF_912470025.1 Vespa velutina | reverse complement strand
GGAAACCTCAACAGAGATTCAACCAGTCTATGATGGTTATCCTTCGAGTCAGCATGGTTCCTTGAATCGATCAGAGATTCAACAACGTAGTTATGCCAACGGTCATACTGCCAGTAATGCAACGAAAGAGCTCGACGATTTGATGGCCTCCCTTTCCGAGTTCAAGGTATAACTTATTTGACTCTTAAAATAAAGAGAGACAAGAAGGGGTATAGGGGTGGGTGGGGATGAGGACGAGAAGGTGAGGATCAAGCTGATGACGAAGAAAAGTTAAGATCAATTGTCAAGGATTTACATGTTAATGATTGATAGTGTCTTAAGGAAAAGAAAAGAAAAGGAAAGGAAAAAAAAAAAAAGAAAAGAACATTCCTAATTGACTATTATTTTCTTTTTTGGTAAGACTGACATGTAATATGTGGGCTATTCACACTCTCTCAATTCACTGCAGAATCAGAAAACAGTGATGTTCAAACTACTCCTGCCCATTCTTGGCTCCGCGAGTTACCAAAATAACTTTCATTCCACCATCCACCGGAGCAGTAGAATTACCTACCCGGTTACGCTCTTCCTATTCCTCTCCCCTCTCTTTTGGCGTCTCCTTTTCTCCACTTCTCTTGATTTTCACTATGTCTCTACGTGGCGTGGAGGGAAAATATATAGGAGGGGTGAGTGAAGAAGAAGAAGAAGAAGGGGGGTGGGGAGAGGTGTCTAGTGATCCACGAAGCCACCGAAAGCTTTCGGCCAGTCTGCAAGCTCGCCTGTAACACTCGACATCTCCCACAGTGAGGATCTAAACAACGCTTCCTCTTTTTTTTTTCTTTTTTTTTTCTCTTTTTTTTCTCCTCTCCTTAATTTTCACATAAGATACCTTGAAAATCTTACCTTGACATTTTCTTATAGATTATATTAGACTTCCACGTTTCAAAGCTTTAAGATTTTTGATGAGAATAAAAAGAATAAAAAAGAAAAGAAAAGAAAAAAAGAAAGAAAGAAGAAAGCAGATTGGATTGTTCCACTTCATTGTCCATTTTTATTTTTGTTTCGATTTTTATTTAGTTATTTATTTATTATTATTTTATTTTCTTATTATTTCTAGATAAATGAATAAAACTACAAGGTCTTTCATAGTCCCGTTTATTTTCCAGATCAATAGCAGTTCTCATCAACATCAAACGGTGACCGATTCTCCATACGCTAAACCCAATAAAGCGACTAAAAGTTCGCAAAGCCCATTACCACCGGCTGAGGGTACACAAACGAGAATACACATTACAGAAACTCAAACGACACATCATTATCAGCAACAACAACACGGGGAAAGTCATACTGCACAAGCCGCGACACAAATCAAACAGAATCAATTGGATTCTATGCTAGGAAATCTCCAAGCAGATATGAGTCGCCAAGGTGTGAACACTACGCAAAAGGGATGCTGCAGTGCCTGCGAGAAACCTATCGTAGGCCAGGTGAATGACGACCAATCAATCTTCTTGATCTACATCATTTCTCTGTTTCTCTCTCTCTCTGTCTTTCTCTATATATATATAAATATATATATTTTTTTATTCCATCATTTTCATTATTCATTATCTTCTCATTTAGGTAATCACGGCTTTGGGTAAGACCTGGCACCCTGAACACTTCACATGTACTCATTGCAATCAAGAATTGGGTACACGTAACTTTTTTGAAAGAGAAGGACATCCCTATTGTGAACCTGATTATCATAATCTTTTTTCACCACGTTGTGCTTATTGCAATGGTCCAATTCTCGACGTAAGATATTCAAGATCATCATTGATAGATTGATAAATATATATATATATATATATATATATATATATATATATATATATATATATATGTATATACATGTTTATATATATGTGTATATGTATGATGATGATGATGATGATGATGATAATGTCTTTTAAGGATAATCAGACATGATAAAAGATAACTTTTTTGTAGAAATGCGTTACCGCCTTGGAGAAGACTTGGCACACGGAACACTTCTTCTGTGCTCAGTGTGGCAAACAATTTGGTGAGGAAGGTTTCCATGAACGAGATGGAAAGCCATATTGTCGGGAGGATTTTTTCGACATGTTTGCACCTAAATGCGGTGGTTGTAATCGAGCAATCATAGAAAATTATATTTCTGCATTGAACAGTCAATGGCATCCGGATTGTTTCGTCTGCAGAGTACGTTTAATTTGTTAATAATAATAATTAATTAATTAATTAATTGATTAAATAATTAATAATGACAATGATATGTTGATTTTAACAGGAGATCAAATTGCTACGTTACCTATTTGGATTCGATTGATTTTTTTTTTTTTTTTTTGTATTTTCATATGTCATCCTTGTGTGTTTTAAATGTTAACAATTACAGGATTGCAAGAAACCGGTTTCTGGTAAATCATTCTACGCTATGGAAGGAAAACCAGTATGTCCAAAATGTGTTGGCGTGGATGAGGAAGAAGAGGAAGAGGAAGAGGCGGCCTAAAAAAAAAAAAAAGAGAAAAGAAAAATGAATTTTGCGATGTTCACAGTCGTTGATTATTATTATTCTATTTTCTTATAGAAAATGTCTATTATTCCATCCGCCCACCCCTTAACCCTGCCTGAAACTCGACTACCCTCCCTCCCCAGATGTTATTCATTTATTTCGTTGGCTCGAGAAATGCAGTGCCAACATTTTTTTTTCTTCTATTCCGTTTTTTTTTTCCTCAAACAGGTGTTATATCGAACGACGAGCAGAATTTTTTTTCCATTACACAAAAAAAACACACATGTACACGAACGCGATCGTTATCGTTAAATATTCTTTTTAAAAGTCTAATGGAGCTTTTTTGCATTCACATTTTTTTTCTCCTTTTTTTTTTTTGTGTGTTCTTTTTTCTTTCTTTTTTTTTTTCCTTTCTTTTTTTGATAGCAATTATTTTTTATTCGAGCTCAATCGAAATAGTTAAAGGATCGTTTTATGTAATCTCACATGTTAAAGATGTTATTAAATATGTATGAGGCTAATGAGAGAGAAAAAGAATGTAATAAATTATTATTAAAAAATATATATATACATATATACATATGAAAAAAAAAAAAAAAAAAAAAAAAAAAAAAAAAAAAAAAAAACAAAACAAAACAAAACAAAACAAAACAAAAACAAAAAAACAAAACACACACATAGCGAACAACACTAGGGTGACATTGAATCGCGTGCGACAAAGTCGTACGCGTGTTCGTTGAAAGCCCGTGTGATACGAACACGGCCGTGTTGCACTCATGCCGTCTAATTTTAGAAATATGTCTAACCGTACGATCGCTCTTTGATCAATTTCCTCTGTATTCTGTTTTCTTTTTCTTTTTGCGTGTGTTATTGTTTGATATGTATGATGTATGTATGTGTGTGCATGCGTAAACATACATACACGTACACGCACATACACCGTTTATAGTAATATGATTTTCGTCAATTTTTCGATAAATTTTATTTATATGGCATGATTCATATTCTACAAATAAATTATTATTATTACCGTCACACGTATAATCGATTGGTATATTTAGTTAGTATATATGGAGATTACATAAAATGAGAATTTTCTTTTTTTTTTTTTTTTTTTTTTAAATAGATTTGTGTACATTTGTATGTATTCGTCTACATTCGTGTAACATTTGAGACATTCGTCTATATTTGTGTTTTTGATTCATTCTTTTTTTTTTTCCTTTTTTTTTTTATTTTTTATAAAATGTAAATTATATAATTTTAATACATTGTTATTCGTCGTCATTGTTATTTAATATGAAATTATATGTTTTTATTTTTAACAATTTTATGTGTTTATAAAACGCTTTTTTTTTATTTTTTAGATATTTAAATCGTATAAGAAAGATATGAATAACAATGATTTGAAATTGTGATATATATTATTATTAAAATAATTTAATTGTCAGCAAATATATATACTATAATTTAAAAGAAAATAAATAAATAAATAAAGAAAAGAAAATAAAAAAAAAAAAAAATTAATGAAAATCAAATTGATGTTTTTGCAGGACTGCAGGCAAAAGTTTCAAGGGGGATCCTTTTTTGATCACGAAGGATTGCCGTATTGTGAAACACATTATCATGCCAAAAGAGGGTCATTGTGTGCTGGCTGTCATAAACCAATAACAGGTAAATATCAGTACATAATAAAGAATATATAAATTTTATTTAAATTTAATTATTTTTTTTGGTTTGTTTTTTTTTTTCTTTTTCTCTTTTAATTATAGGACGCTGTATAACTGCCATGTTCCGAAAATTCCATCCAGAGCACTTTGTCTGTGCATTTTGTTTAAAACAATTAAATAAGGGTACTTTCAAGGAACAAAATGATAAACCATACTGCCATGGGTGCTTCGACAAACTTTTTGGATAAAATCACCCTACAAATATCGTTATACTTCATATGTTCATTATTTACACGATGATCAAGTGATAGGGCTGTCTTACTCGAGATTTTATCTATAAACAAACGAAGAAAAAAGAACTTATGAATTCACACGTAAATGAATAAGAATGAAATTCATAATACACGAATTGTTGACACATCTATAGATACGTATAATAATAATAATAACAATAATAATAATAATAATAATAATAATAATTATAATAATAATAATAATAATAATAGTAATAATAATAATAATAATAATTATTATTATTATTATTATTTTAAACTTTTAAACGATGCGATGATGAACTAGAAAAAAAAAAGAAAATTAAAGTTCATTAATCATTTTGCTACAGCTTAATACAGCCTTTTAAAATTTTTATACGCCTTAATTTTCTTAAGTAGAAAGATAAGTAGATGTTAGTTATAACATTTTTATTACATCTCTTTCTCTTTTTCTCAATAAAAATAAATTTAATACAGTCCCTCGATAGATAATACGCTTTGTATTGTCTTCCAATATTTAAACGTGGACGTACATATATACATACATACATACATACATACATACATACATACATATTTTAAAGGAAGGACATTGAAAAGTATGACATTAAAATTTTCATCATAAATGTATAGAGATTAACGAAAAAAAGGGTGCTAATTCACAATGTGTTTTAACTAATTCTTTTTTTTTTCTTTTTTATAATTTTACTTTCAAGTAATGATATGTATGTAATTTAATTGTTTCCGATAATATATATATATATATATATATATATATATATATATATATATATATATATATATATAAAATGAGAACACAGTTCTAAATGGATATGTTCATTAAGTTTCATAATTATATTTATGAAATATTTATGTACAGTTAAAGCGATTAATTCCGAGCAAGCAACGATATTCATTTTCCATTTAATTTTTTTTTTTTTTTTTTTTTTTTTTTTTTTAATCAAATAAAGATCGAATCATCACACGCGTTTATTTCTATCGTTCTTTCGAGATAGACATTGTAGTAAGTGTGCATGATACTTCCTTCTCAAGAGTTCATACGAAGGTAATATAATACATATACAATGATGTAATAGTATAGAATAGCTGAAAATGTAAGCAAAATATACTACATGCATTCACATACAAAATATGAGAATTTTTTATTTTCTTTTATGCACTGTATAGCTTGTGTGAGGTTTTGTTTTTTTTTTTATTTTTATTAAACATATAATGACATATAGATTAAGAGATCAAGGATATATAATTTAAATAAACAGAGAAATATTGTATACACGATTTATTTGGCATACTGTCGCACAGTAAGTACTTGCATTTTACATGTCGTCAAATAATTATTCAATAAATATTATATATATATATATATATATATATATATATATATATATATATATATATATATGGTGTGTGTGTGTGTATATATATATATATATATATATATATATATACACATACAGACACATTAACAGATATTATTTTTTTTTTTTTAAATAGATAAAAGTGTGTATACGTGTATAAAATAATATACAGTATACAGTGAAGCTACTAGATTGCTAACTTACTAATTAACCGAGTGTAACATTGAAAGTATAAAAAAGAAAACCAAAAACAAATGAAATTGGTTTTACAAATTCATATAAAAAATATATGTATAACAATCTCACTTTTTCCCCCTCTGCTCCTCCCCCTGTATACGCTTTTTATTACTACTGTTCAATGAATTATTTGAAATGATTTGTTCACATTATTTCTTGTGCAATATGACAAGATATGTAGAGAGTAAATACATACATAAGAAGAGAATTTAATCCATTCATATGTTTTTGTCTCATGAATCATTCATTACTTTTATATTTTGGAAAGATTAAGCAATGATAAAATTTCTATTTAAATTGCTTGAATTTTAAGCCAACATTGGAAATAATTCTGTAAAACTTTCGTGCCAAAGATCGGTTAAACATACATTATTGTTATTATTATTATTATTATTATTTTTATTATGATTATTACTACTATTATTATTATTATTATTGTTATTTCTTTTTTTTTTACTGCGTATGTCTGCATTAGGGGAATCGTGAGATTCATAACCACCGTCCGAAAAATGTGAATCTGATTTGATCGAAGAAGATGCATCGACATTGTCCGAATATATACTCGAAGGTGACATAATGTCTGTGCACGTGTAAGCAGGTGAAAATTGATCGGAATAAGAGTGATACGTTGTTAACGATGTTGTTACATCATCAGTATGACAAACATTATCAGAGCTTATTTCTTGAACGCATTCCTGAATGCCTACATTATCTTCTTGGCCAGGATAAATAATAGTTATAGAATTTGTAATTTCGTCGTATGTACCATATACTGTTTCCATATCGTTCATATCGGGTTCTTGTTTAACTTCAATTTCATTTTTAATGGATACTGGTGTCGTTCGTGTATTATCTAGAACAATATGCGTGACGTCTGTGCTACAGTTAAGATGCCAATTATCGTAATCGTTCACGCTTCTACAAGCGATTGTATCGGTTTCCACATTTTTTGATGTCTGCCCCACCATTCTTTTTGAATTATCAGATTTTTTAATTGTATTTTCTTCGTCTGACACCTATGGAGATGATTATATTATTAATGAAGAAAAAACTGAATTAAAAAGATATAGAGATACATTAGAAATGGATGAACATTCTTTTGTACATGAGAATGCTAATATATATATAATATATTAAATTTTTCTTTATATCGATTAATATTACTTTAGAATATTTCATCCATTTCTGGAAGATCTGATAATTGAAGAAACATTTAACTGAGTAGATGAGGTGTATATATATATATATATATATATATATATATATATATATACATATATATATAAAATACTGTCTCAGATAGATTAATGTTTTTCCTCAATTAAAACTCACTTGTTCATTTGATCTATGAGAATTTGCTTCCACTTCTGCGGTAACTTCTCGAAGGAGGCTTTCTGCAAGTTCTTCGAGTCGATCGATGTAATCATCCCCTTGGAGATCTCCAAATAATTCTTCGAGAGGAGGTAAAGGGTCATAATCTTCAGCAATATGGCTGCTCCTGGTGTTAGTGTCAGGGATGGTGCCGACTGTACTGTCCCACCCTGCGGCAGAGGGTTTTGTGGGGATACTGCAGATCCCAGTGAAGGTACAGGACAACCGACACGAGCCTGACACGATGAACAAAGTTGCTCGCTCATATTACTCGTTTCCCTTTCTCTCCTCAATATTTTTGTTTCACTTATAAGCGACTCATTTTGTGACTTCAATAAAGCACATTCTTGGGTCAATACATCGTTTCTTTCCCTCAACGTTCTAACTGTTTCTTCTAATTCATCCAATTTAGCTTTTTTCCTATCTCTCGAAGTTTGTGCTGCTACTCTGTTCTTTAATTTCCTATAAAATAAAAAAAAAAAAAAAAAAAAAAAAAAAAGAAAATACCATTTTAACCAATTATTTTCATATTAAATTCATCTATTTCGATGCAATCCATTTTTTTTCTTTCTTTTTCATTTTTTTTTTTTTTCTTTTTTTACTTGGAAATAGAATTTTAATAAACACATTTTCCAACGTACTTCCTCTGTAATTTTTCCTCCCACGTGAGATGATCAAGACGACGTTTTTTTCCTCTAATACAGACATCTGGTTTGAAAAATGCACTTTCCTCATGGAGTTCTTCCTGCTTTGGTATTTTTCTCGTTATATCCATTTCCGTCGTTTTATCGGTTAAAATCGACGTTGAAAAATTTAATTTTGGAACCGATCTGACAAGGTCGTTATTGGGCACAATAGCAGATCCCTTGGAAAGACCCTTAGGAAATGCGATGACAACGCTCTTCAATGCACTCATATTCATTCATGTATATATATATTTATATATATATAATAACAAATAAAAATACAATATATCACTTTTTTATCACAAGTTTCTATCATACATTCGTGATTGATGATCTAACACTGTCCTTCCAAGTGTTTTGTGTAGACTGACAAAACACATAACCAAAAGCAAAATTTATCAAAAACTCTCTTATATCACCTTCGACTGATGCAATACGACTAATCGACTACATACAAGCATTACGTCCACGAAAAATTCTACTCATTCTGAACTGTGCTTTCATTGGTCGACGATTTTCTTCGTTACATGTGTTACTATTCTATTGGCTAGAAATAATATTCTACGTCTATCAATCCAATAGAAGTACTACTTATATTTGTATATATATATATTACATTGTATTTCCTCTTTTGCGTCATTTTCAGCATTTACGATCTCTTTTTCCGCATTACACTATTATCTAATATCATAAATGTACGATAATCTTTGAAATTAAACAAAAAGTATAATGATTCATTAAAAGGAAAAGTCAACGTAACAAGCAAAATTTCTTGAAATTAAAGCGAACATGTATATTAGAGATCAATATTATATAATCCTTTTTAGTTCTATTTTCACTTTTATATATTTTTATTTTGATAATAATACGTATGTAGAGATAAAAAAATTCTGTTATCGTATTTATAAAAATCTCAAATATGTGATAGTATATAAATTCGTTATCTTTCTTTTCAAAAGAAAGTATATGATAAAATGAATTGTTATATGAAGAGTTTCTCCTATTTCTTGTTTTTTTTTTCTTTTTCTTTTTATTATTATTATATCAATATTGTTTATATCTTATGATACATTGAAAAAAGTTTACTTCAATATCGATCGAGTAACATTAATTTAGGTATGTGTTTCTAATTTTCATCACTAGGGATACCTCGATCGGTAACGAAAGTCTCGTCGATAAAGTAGAAATCATGAAGTAAAACAAATAACACTTTAACGTAAATTATCGTCTAGTTTTTTAAATTATACAATATTGGTCTTTGATTTACGTTAATCATTTTCGATCAATTTTATAATTGAAAGGAATTATTTTCTTTTTTTTCGTTTTTCTTTTTTACACAAGTCTTGACGTAAATAGGCGTACGTCGTATTAATAAAACTTTCTATCGAAAAGTCAGAGAGAGAGAACTCGTAATCCACAATTATAATCCGATAAGAGCGACCGAAGCAGTTCCACTGTGACTAACTGGTTTTAATAATGTTAAGAACTTTTCCTGCGGCGTGTTGAGGTTGAAACCGGAGCGGTGCACATTCCACGACGGCTCGAGCGATGCGACGACGATCTGAGATCGATGACATTGAGAGGATCATGCTAAAGGTACCTTTCTCGCATACGGATTTACATGGATCTCACCGCTTTCTTCGTATCCGTTATACATATATTGTATGTGTACATTGAAATTCTTTTATTTTATACAATACATCCACTATTTCAATATCATCAATCGATAAATAAAGAAAATTATTCAGTCATCAAGAAAGAACAATTAAATATATATTAATAATATATTCAATAATTATTAACAATTTTTATTTATATTAATTCTCATAAGATATTAATAATATTGTGAATTATTTAATAACAATATGAACAATGTTGATTTATATTCATTCATAAGATCAGTAATATTTTCAATTATTTAATATTTGTATAAACGATAAATTCGATTTGTATTATATGTTAGAATTCTAACGATGTTCATAGTTTCTCGATAATTTTTACGAAAGGGCGATAAATTTGTAAAGAAATGAAAGAGAAGCTTTGAACGAATGTATTTCCGTAATAAAGAAAATTTTAAGAGAACTGAGAGAGAAATAGTTATGGAACAAACGGATGTGTAAAAAGAAAACGTGGGCGTTTCACCATCGGATACCACCTGCGCTCGGTCACGCAGAATTTCTAAAGGATCATTTGTTATCGTTGAGCGGGGGTGGCTCGTTCTCATTTTACCCCGTCACCTTCCTAGCTCGTTTCGTCTCATTCGTACTTTATGTCGCTCTTTTACATCTCATGCTCGTAGATCCTACATCTTGAAACAGAGAAAATGGAATAGAATAGAATAGAAAGATAGATAGATAGAAGAAGAAGAAGAAGAAGAAGAAGAAGAATAAGAAGAGGTGTCGATAACGAGTTCAGATATATTTGCGCTGTTAAAGATTTATCGATCTTGTTGATAAAAAGGAATAATTCAAAGAAGTATTGTTTCTTTTTTTTTTATTTCTTTTTAAGAGAACGTTGTACTCGTCGATGTTAATGAGAAGTGTTTTGAAAGATTTTTAAAAGTTGTATAATTGATATCAATGATCGATCGTAATAAGAGTTGACATAAAATCGAGAAAAATGAAATAAAAGCAAATGCAAATCTTACAAACTGATGATACGATTATAAGACAGAAATGATAAAGAGAAACGATGAATGCGTGTCTAAATTATCAATGATACGATTTGTTAAGGATTCACATGAAAAACTATCATGTTAGATGATACATTGAAACACCTAAAAGGTGAGGTAAATCTTTGAGAGACACCAGATGTATTTCGATTGGCTATGTCACACTTTAAATATATTCTTTTGTTGTTATATAAATTATGGCTACCTTTCGTGATATTATAAAATTAATAATCTTTCTCTTTATAATAATTGAAAAATTGTTATTTCGATGCAATTTGAAATATAATAAATAGCATGAAAATTGAGCTTTTAAAAAAATTTACGACAAAGTTAACTTCTTTCAATTACATTTGGTATATTAAAATGAATGCAGATGTAATTAAATTCTTTAGCAATACACATATGTATACGCGCGCGCACGCATACACATACATACTCTTACCTGCTTCAAAATCAATCCATAATTACTATTTTTTCCAAATGAAAAAGAGAGAAAAAGAAAAAAGTAACAAAAAAATACCAAACTTCAAAGTCTGCTAACACGTGAAGATATCGAAAAAAGTTACAAAGCCACTGTATTACATGATCCAGACAAAATTGACCTTTGGACGTAATGACGAAACGGGAAAAAAAATTTTAGAAATTGCTTCATTCTCTTCTGTCTCACCATACCACTGTGTAGTTTTACATAGGATGAGTCTGACGAAATCATACTTTTGACCAGTTAGATCAGGACAAATAATTTCTATCTTATGGTGTTTGGTTAAAGTCAATAGGAAAGATTTTTCAAAATAGGTAGACCAAACATGAATTCCACAATGATGATAAAAAGATAGAAAGAGAAAGGGAAGAAAACGAAAAGTAAGAACGAACAGAGTGTGGCGCCAAAGAGTACCCGAGGGCTCGTGCAAGGTCATCGACCTTGGCGTGCATCGAGAGGCTAGTATCAGAAGGAGTAAGGGGCGTGGAGGGAGAGGGTCGGTTGGGTGTCCCTCGTGCATTCATCATTGCTATCCAGCAATCAGTGCCAAGCTACATTATCGGTCAATTTACTGACGCCGTGACCAGTCTAGCGACGCGAAAAAGCCAATCTCGTTACCTCGTTCTTCGAGTGGGGAAACTTCCTTCCGTACCAATCTGCAATTTTCCCTATTTTGTCTGTTTCCTTAACGGGTATTTTGAAAAATTTTCCTTCGAATCCATATAATTAAAATATTATAATTATAATTATTAGACGTGACCACTCGTTTTGTTTATAATCTTTTTTCTTTTTTTTTTTTTTTTTTTTTTTTCATTTTCTTTTTCTTTTCCTTTTCCTTTCTATTATTTCTTTTTATTTTTTCTTTCTCTCACATTGACGATTTTTTTATATCGTCGTCCCGAGGGATCGTACTTTGAAAAGCATTCCTTCGAATCTGTATTATTAGAACGTAATAATTATAATTATTAGATGCGCTTGACTATCTTTTTTATTTGCAATCTTTTTATCTTCCCTTATTGTTCATTTCTTTTTAATAATTCTCTTACTTATTTATTTGTTTCTTTTTTTTTTTCTTTTTTTTTCTTTTTTTTTCTTTTTTTTTTTTTTTTTACTCAAATTCGTACAATCGAAATGTCATGATTATAATTAGATACCAAATGTGATGGCTCTAAAATCGTTCACACAATTTTCTTCTCCTTCTCTTCTTCTTCTTCTTCCTTTTTTTCCTTTTTCCTTTTTCTTTATAATAATCGTTTTCCTTTCAGATTTTTTTTTTTTTTTTTTTTTTTTTTTTTTTTTTTTTTCTTATCGTGAGAAAACAAGGTAAGTAGTCGTTTTGACCATTAACGTCAAGTTCGAAGAACAAGAAACGTATCGCGTGTAATACGTTAATATCGCATTCAGTGGTGTCGAATCTTTATCTTATATCATCGGCAATCGTAACATATATGTATACGTATGTATATATATATATATATATATATATATATATATATACATACGTATATGTGTATACACGTTATACGTAAGTACCGTGTGCTTATAACTTATAAGTCAGAGGTATAAGTTATAAAGGCGTCGCGAACGGTCTATGAGTTATAACTGCCCCGATGGTAATTTATAAGTAACAACTGCCGAAGTTATAACGCCCCGAGCTGCAAGAAGAGTTGCTGCTCTGGCAAAGCTCTTATCTGTCGCGAAGATAGACGGGAATCGAACGTAAATTACAGTACGTGCCATCGACATTGGCGAATTTAAATATTTCATGGAAAAACTATGTACAAACCGGTTGTATTCTCTCTCTCTTTTCTCTTCTTTTTCATTTCTCTTCTTTTTTTTTTTTTCTAAACAAATCCTTTTATTCTCTCCCTCTCCCTCTCTCTCTCTCTCTCTCTCTCTCACCCTCCCTATCTCTCTATCTCTCTCTTTCTCTCCATGTTTTTTTTCTTTTTTATTTCTTTATTTTTACGATTAATGACTTATATGGAAGATGACGATTATTTTTTTTTTTTAATTATTTTTGTTAAACAGCATATCATTTTGTTTTTAGAAGGTTTTCTTTCTTAACATTTCTTTTCTTTTCTTTTTATTTTGTTCATTTATCCTTAATTTATTTATTTTCTTTCTTTTTCCATCTTTCTTATTTTTCCAAATAACGTATTCTCGTAATCTACGATTTATATGAAAGATCATAATCGATTATTCTTTTTAAAGGACAAATTATTATCGCTTAACTTCTAAGTTTAATTAAACATTTAGAATTTTGTTCTATATAATTTTTTATTTTTTATTTATTTACTTTCTTCTTTTTTCTTACTCTCTCTCTCTCTCTCTCTCTCTCTCTCTCTCTCTCTCTCTCTCTCTCTCTCTCTCTCTCTCGTTATATATATGTATCTTTAAAATCAATGATTAGTATGAAAGATGATAATAATTTTTTGTACTTGTATTGTTTTCTTTTTTTTTTCTTCCTTTTTAAGAAAACAAATCGTACTTTTTTTTTTATATTACGAATGAAAATATATTTCACATTAGAAATATTTTTTTTTTTGTTATATTTAAAAAGAACTTTCCATTTAATAAATAAGAACGAATATTCGAAGTCGATAGTTAAGAATACATACCTGTATATTTTCCTCTTTGATAATCCTTGAATAGCAGAGGATGGTGGAAAAGCGTGAAACGTAAACGTCGTCGGTTCTTGGATCGAGTTTTGCACGCTCGAAGCAAAGTGAGTACGCATGCGCGTACGAGACCCAAGCACGTGCGTTCAACATGAGGGAGAGAGAGAGAGAGAGAGAGAGAGAGAGAGAGAGAGAGGGGGGGAGATGTATCTATCTATATATATATATATATATATATACGTGTAGGTATAAGAAAGAAAGGAGAGATAGAGAGAGGGATAATAAACAAAACAAAACAAAAAAAAGAAAAATGACACGCACACGCGTTCACGGCACGGGGAATATTCAGTGCAACACGTAAAAGCCCGTTATGCTCGACGAGAAGGCTTAACGTAGTGCATAGGCGTATATGCATTAGCATGGTGTACGCTATAAATAGATGTAGCAGACCACAGAGATCCCAGCAACCCCTCAACCCACCTTCCATCATTGCTTCTCTTCCTATCCTTCTCCTGTTCCTTTTTCTGCTCTTATATTTTTTTTTCTTCATCTTTCCTTTTCTTTTCCTTTCTCTTCATACTCAACTGCGAGAGCTCCACCCTGTTTGACTCCTCTTTTTGTTTCAATGAATTCTATTTCAACAATAATTGTTCTAAAAATTTGTTGAAAGTATATTAAGGTAAAAATATTTCCAGTGAAACAATTCTATTTTGATAGCCAAATTATCTTCGATTCATACGTACATATAAGAATTCTTCTTCATTCAATTTTGTAATCTTATATTTTTCGTTCAAACATTTTTTTCTTTTATATGTATATGATCGTTAATTCATTTTTAATTGCTTCATTTTCCCTACATTTTCAATTCGTCTAATTTTATGGTCTAATTTCCTCCCTACGTTAATACATAGATTTGTATTCTTTGTGCCTGAAGTGTTACACAGATAAAGAGAGATCGTGTGATGAATTTCGAGAAATGATCTAAAAGATGTAATTAAATAAACACAATAGCTCCCATTTGTAGAATATCAGATTTTTATGAGATAGACGAAACTTTTAGAACTGTCATCAATAAAAGACTCGTTCGCATCATCACATTTCCCTATGTAACATCAATATCGGACAAAAAATTCGTGGGAAATAAAACAAGATGGTTAAGTACACCAAATATGAAATTTCGGCTACTGAGAAATTTTTATAGAATAATTTATTCAAATAAAATTACAGTTTGATTCAATATACAGATAATACCAATTACAAATTTAGTCTTCTGTTTTCTAATTATGTTTCAGATAGATATAGTAAAATTATTGACGTTTTGAAATAACTGAGCCGAATTAAAAAATTTTAGGTAATTTTAAAAATCAATAACAATAGCATTGTCGACCGACTGAATCAGTAAAGTGGTGAGGAAAACGAGTCGAACTGATCCAAGGGTTTGAACCAGAACTTGGTAAAGAAGAGCTACTCGGTCCGCCGCTTGGATGGATAGAACTGGAAGAACTAGGTGAGGCAGAACTGCTCGTTGCTAAGCTAGATTCTTCACAAGGAGTAGTTTCAGAACTTGGTGAAGCAGAGCTGCTGGATGCATCACTGGGTTGTACAGAGCTGGAAGAACCTGGCGAGGCAGAGCTGCTGGGAGCTTCACTGGGTTGTTCAGAACTGGAAGGACTTGACGAGGCAGAGCTGCTTGGAGCTTCGCTTGTTTGTCCATAGCTGGAAGAACTTGGTGAGGTAGAGCTGCTTGGTGCTTCGCTTGGTTGTCCAGAGCTGGAAGAACTTGGTGAGGCAGAGCTGCTGGGAGCTTCACTGGATTGTTCAGAGCTGGAAGAACTTGGTGAGGCAGAGCTGCTTGGGTCTTCGCTTGGTTGTCCATAGCTGGAAGAACTTGGTGAGGCAGAGCTGCTTGGTGCTTCGCTTGGTTGTCCAGAGCTGGAAGAACTTGGTGAGGCAGAGCTGCTGGGAGCTTCACTGGGTTGTTCAGAACTGGAAGAATTTGGTGAGGCAGAGCTGCTTGGAGCTTCACTGGGTTGCTCAGAGCTGGAAGAACTTGTCGAGGCAGAGCTACTTGGGGCTTCACTTGGTTGTTCAGAGCTAGAAGAACTTGGCGAGGCAGAGCTGCTGGGAGCTTCACTGGTTTGTTCAGAGCTGGAAGAACTTGGTGAGGCAGAGCTGCTTGGGTCTTCGCTTGGTTGTCCAGAGCTGGAAGAACTTGGCGAGGAAGAGCTGCTTGGAGCATCACTGGGTTGTTCAGAGCTGGAAGAACTAGGTGAGGCAGAGCTGCTTGGAGCTTCACTGGGTTGTTCAGAACTGGAAGGACTTGGCGAGGCAGAGCTGCTTGGAGCTTCGCTTGTTTGTCCATAGCTGGAAGAACTTGGTGAGGCAGAGCTGCTGGGAGCTTCACTGGGTTGTTCAGAACTGGAAGAACTTGGTGAGGCGGAGCTGCTGGGAGCTTCACTGGGTTGTTCAGAGCTGGAAGAACTTGGCGAGGCAGAGCTACTTGGAGCTTCACTTGGTTGTTCAGAGCTGGAAGAACTTGGTGAGGCAGAGCTGCTGGGAGCTTCACTGGGTTGTTCAGAGCTGGAAGAACTTGGTGAGGCAGAGCTGCTTGGAGCTTCACTGGGTTGTTCAGAACTGGAAGAACTAGGAGAGGCAGAGCTGCTTGGTGCTACGCTAGAGTCTTCACAAGGAGTAGATTCAGAAATTGGTGATGCCGAACTGCTCGGTGCTTCGCTGGGTTGTTCAGAACTGGAAGAACTTGGTGAGGCAGAGCTGCTGGGAGCTTCACTGGGTTGTTCAGAGCTGGAAGAACTTGGTGAGGCAGAGCTGCTTGGAGCTTCACTGGGTTGTTCAGAACTGGAAGAACTTGGTGAGGCAGAGCTGCTGGGAGCTTCACTGGGTTGTTCAGAACTGGAAGAACTTGGTGAGGCGGAGCTGCTTGGTGCTTCGCTTGGTTGTCCAGAGCTGGAAGAACTTGGTGAGGCAGAGCTGCTGGGAGCTTCACTGGGTTGTTCAGAGCTAGAAGAATTTGGTGAGGCAGAGCTGCTTGGAGCTTCACTGGGTTGTTCAGAACTGGATGAACTTGGTGAGGCAGAGCTGCTTGGAGCTTCACTGGGTTGTTCAGAACTGGAAGAACTTGGTGAGGCGGAGCTGCTGGGAGCTTCACTGGGTTGTTCAGAGCTGGAAGAACTTGGTGAGGCAGAGCTGCTTGGAGCTTCACTGGGTTGTTCAGAACTGGATGAACTTGGTGAGGCAGAGCTGCTTGGAGCTTCACTGGGTTGTTCAGAACTGGAAGAACTTGGTGAGGCGGAGCTGCTGGGAGCTTCACTGGATTGTTCAGAGCTGGAAGAACTTGGTGAGGCAGAGCTGCTTGGAGCTTCACTGGGTTGTTCAGAACTGGAAGAACTTGGTGAGGCAGAGCTGCTTGGTGCTTCGCTTGGTTGTCCAGAGCTGGAAGAACTTGGTGAACCGGAGCTGCTGGGAGCTTCACTGGGTTGTTCAGAACTGGAAGAACTTGGTGAGGCAGAGCTGCTTGGAGCTTCACTGGGTTGTTCAGAACTGGATGAACTTGGTGAGGCAGAGCTGCTTGGAGCTTCACTGGGTTGTTCAGAACTGGAAGAACTTGGTGAGGCGGAGCTGCTGGGAGCTTCACTGGGTTGTTCAGAGCTGGAAGAACTTGGTGAGGCAGAGCTGCTTGGAGCTTCACTGGGTTGTTCAGAACTGGAAGAACTTGGTGAGGCAGAGCTGCTTGGTGCTTCGCTTGGTTGTCCAGAGCTGGAAGAACTTGGTGAAGCGGAGCTGCTGGGAGCTTCACTGGGTTGTTCAGAACTGGAAGAACTTGGTGAGGCAGAGCTACTTGGAGCTTCACTTGGTTGTTCAGAGCTAGAAGAACTTGGTGAAGCAGAGCTGCTTGGAGCTTCACTGGGTTGTTCAGAACTGGAAGAACTTGGTGAGGCAGAGCTGCTTGGAGCTTCACTGGGTTGTTCAGAGCTGGAAGAACTTGGCGAGGCAGAGCTACTTGGGGCTGCACTGGGTTGTTCAGAACTGGAAGAACTAGGTGAGGCAGAGCTGTTTGGTGCTACGCTAGACTCGTCGCAAGGAGTAGATTCAGAAATTGGTGATGCCGAACTGCTCGGTGCTTCGCTGGGTTGTTCAGAACTGGAAGAACTTGGTGAGGCAGAGCTGCTGGGAGCTTCACTGGGTTGTTCAGAGCTAGAAGAATTTGGTGAGGCAGAGCTGCTTGGAGCTTCACTGGGTTGTTCAGAACTGGATGAACTTGGTGAGGCAGAGCTGCTTGGAGCTTCACTGGGTTGTTCAGAACTGGAAGAACTTGGTGAGGCGGAGCTGCTGGGAGCTTCACTGGGTTGTTCAGAGCTGGAAGAACTTGGTGAGGCAGAGCTGCTTGGAGCTTCACTGGGTTGTTCAGAACTGGATGAACTTGGTGAGGCAGAGCTGCTTGGAGCTTCACTGGGTTGTTCAGAACTGGAAGAACTTGGTGAGGCGGAGCTGCTGGGAGCTTCACTGGATTGTTCAGAGCTGGAAGAACTTGGTGAGGCAGAGCTGCTTGGAGCTTCACTGGGTTGTTCAGAACTGGAAGAACTTGGTGAGGCAGAGCTGCTTGGTGCTTCGCTTGGTTGTCCAGAGCTGGAAGAACTTGGTGAACCGGAGCTGCTGGGAGCTTCACTGGGTTGTTCAGAACTGGAAGAACTTGGTGAGGCAGAGCTGCTTGGAGCTTCACTGGGTTGTTCAGAACTGGATGAACTTGGTGAGGCAGAGCTGCTTGGAGCTTCACTGGGTTGTTCAGAACTGGAAGAACTTGGTGAGGCGGAGCTGCTGGGAGCTTCACTGGGTTGTTCAGAGCTGGAAGAACTTGGTGAGGCAGAGCTGCTTGGAGCTTCACTGGGTTGTTCAGAACTGGAAGAACTTGGTGAGGCAGAGCTGCTTGTTGCTTCGCTTGGTTGTCCAGAGCTGGAAGAACTTGGTGAAGCGGAGCTGCTGGGAGCTTCACTGGGTTGTTCAGAACTGGAAGAACTTGGTGAGGCAGAGCTGCTGGGAGCTTCACTGGGTTGTTCAGAGCTGGAAGAACTTGGCGAGGCAGAGCTACTTGGGGCTTCACTGGGTTGTTCAGAACTGGAAGAACTAGGTGAGGCAGAGCTGCTTGGTGCTACGCTAGACTCGTCGCAAGGAGTAGATTCAGAAATTGGTGATGCCGAACTGCTCGGTGCTTCGCTGGGTTGTTCAGAACTGGAAGAACTTGGTGAGGCAGAGCTGCTGGGAGCTTCACTGGGTTGTTCAGAGCTAGAAGAATTTGGTGAGGCAGAGCTGCTTGGAGCTTCACTGGGTTGTTCAGAACTGGAAGAACTTGGTGAGGCAGAACTGCTGGGAGCTTCACTGGGTTGTTCAGAGCTGGAAGAACTTGGTGAGGCAGAGCTGCTTGGAGCTTCACTGGGTTGTTCAGTACTGGATGGACTTGGCGCGGCAGAGCTGCTTGGAGCTTCGCTTGTTTGTCCATAGCTGGAAGAACTTGGTGAGGCAGAGCTGCTTGGTGCTTCGCTTGGTTGTCCAGAGCTGGAAGAACTTGGTGAGGCGGAGCTGCTGGGAGCTTCACTGGGTTGTTCAGAACTGGAAGAACTTGGTGAGGCGGAGCTGCTGGGTGCTTCACTTGGTTGTTCAGAGCTGGATGAACTTGGTGAGGCAGAGCTGCTTGGAGCTTCACTGGATTGTTCAGAACTGGAAGAACTAGGAGAGGCAGAGCTGCTTGGTGCTACGCTAGACTCTTCACAAGGAGTAGATTCAGAAATTGGTGATGCCGAACTGCTCGGTGCTTCGCTGGGTTGTTCAGAACTGGAAGAACTTGGTGAGGCAGAGCTGCTGGGAGCTTCACTGGGTTGTTCAGAGCTGGAAGAACTTGGTGAGGCAGAGCTGCTTGGAGCTTCACTGGGTTGTTCAGAACTGGAAGAACTTGGTGAGGCAGAGCTGCTGGGAGCTTCACTGGGTTGTTCAGAGCTGGAAGAACTTGGTGAGGCAGAGCTGCTTGGAACTTCACTGGGTTGTTCAGAACTGGAAGAACTTGGTGAGGCAGAGCTGCTTGGTGCTTCGCTTGGTTGTCCAGAGCTGGAAGAACTTGGTGAAGCGGAGCTGCTGGGAGCTTCACTGGGTTGTTCAGAACTGGAAGAACTTGGTGAGGCAGAGCTACTTGGAGCTTCACTTGGTTGTTCAGAGCTAGAAGAACTTGGCGAGGCAGAGCTGCTGGGAGCTTCACTTGGTTGTTCAGAGCTGGATGAACTTGGTGAGGCAGAGCTGCTTGGAGTTTCACTGGGTTGTTCAGAACTGGAAGGACTTGGTGAGGCAGAGCTGCTTGGAGTTTCACTGGGTTGTTCAGAACTGGAAGGACTTGACGAGGCAGAGCTGCTTGGAGCTTCGCTTGTTTGTCCATAGCTGGAAGAACTTGGTGAGGCAGAGCTGCTTGGTGCTTCGCTTGGTTGTCCAGAGCTGGAAGAACTTGGTGAGGCAGAGCTGCTGGGAGCTTCACTGGGTTGTTCAGAACTGGAAGAACTTGGTGAGGCGGAGCTGCTGGGAGCTTCACTGGGTTGTTCAGAGCTGGAAGAACTAGGTGAGGCAGAGCTGCTTGGGGCTTCACTTGGTTGTTCAGAACTGGACGGACTTGGCGAAGCAGAGCTGCTTGGTGCTACGCTAGACTCTTCACAAGGAGTAGATTCAGAAGTTGGTGATGCCGAACTGCTCGGTGCTTCGCTGGGTTGTTCAGAACTGGAAGAACTTGGTGAGGCTGAGCTGCTGGGAGCTTCACTGGGTTGTTCAGAGCTGGTAGAACTTGGTGAGGCAGAGCTGCTTGGGTCTTCGCTTGGTTGTCCAGAGCTGGAAGTACTTGGCGAGGCAGAACTGCTTGGAGCTTCACTGGGTTGTTCAGAACTGGAAGAACTTGGTGAGGCAGAGCTGCTGGGAGCTTCACTGGGTTGTTCAGAGCTGTAAGTACTTGGCGAGGCAGAACTGCTTGGAGCTTCACTGGGTTGTTCAGAACTGGAAGAACTTGGTGAGGCAGAGCTGCTGGGAGCTTCACTGGGTTGTTCAGAGCTGGAAGAACTTGGTGAGGCAGAGCTGCTTGGAGCTTCGCTTGTTTGTCCATAGCTGGAAGAACTTGGTGAGGAAGAGCTGCTTGGTGCTTCGCTTGGTTGTCCTGAGCTGGAAGAACTTGGTGAGGCAGTGCTGCTTGGAGCTTCACTGGGTTGTTCAGAACTGGAAGAACTTGGCGAGGCAGAGCTGCTGGGAGCTTCACTTGGTTGTTCAGAACTGGAAGAACTTGGCGAGGCAGAGCTGCTGGGAGCTTCACTTGGTTGTTCAGAACTGGAAGAACTTGGTGAGACAGAGCTGCTGGGAGCTTCACTGGGTTGTTCAGAGCTGGAAGAACTTGGTGAGGCCGAGCTGCTGGGAGCTTCACTGGGTTGTTCAGAACTGGAAGAACTTGGTGAGGCAGAGCTGCTTGGAGCTTCGCTTGTTTGTCCATAGCTGGAAGAACTTGGTGAAGCAGAGCTGCTTGGTGCTTCGCTTGGTTGTCCTGAGCTGGAAGAACTAGGTGAGGCAGAGCTGCTTGGTGCTACACTAGACTCTTCGCAAGGAGTGGATTCAGAAATTGGTGATGCCGAACTACTGGGTGCTTCGCTAGATTGTTCAGAACTGGATGGACTTTGTGAGGTAGAGCTGCTTGGAGATTCACTTGGTTGTCCAGAGCTGGAAGAACTTGGCGAGGCGGAACTGCTGGGAGGTTCGCTGGGTTGTTCAGAGCTGGAAGGACTTGGCGAGGCAGAGCTGCTCGGTGCTTCACTTGGTTGTTCAGAGCTAGAAGAACTTGGCGAGGCAGAGCTGCTGGGAGCTTCACTTGGTTGTTCAGTGCTGGATGAACTTGGTGAGGCAGAGCTGCTTGGAGCTTCGCTTGTTTGTCCATAGCTGGAAGAACTTGGTGAGGCAGAGCTGCTGGGAGCTTCACTTGGTTGTTCAGTGCTGGATGAACTTGGTGAGGCAGAGCTGCTTGGAGCTTCACTGGGTTGTTCAGAACTGGAAGAACTTGGTGAGGCAGAGCTGCTGGGAGCTACACTAGACTCTTCGCAAGGAGTAGATTCAGAAATTGGTGATGCCGAACTGCTCGGTGCTTCGCTGGATTGTTCAGAACTGGATGGACTTGGTGAGGCAGAGCTGCTTGGAGCTTCACTTGGTTGTTCAGAGCTAGAAGAACTTGGTGAGGCAGAGCTGCTGGGAGCTTCACTTGGTTGTTCAGTGCTGGATGAACTTGGTGAGGCAGAGCTGCTTGGAGCTTCACTAGGTTGTTCAGAACTGGAAGAACTAGGTGAGGCAGAGCTGCTAGGTGCTCCGCTAGACTCTTCGCAAGGAGTAGATTCAGAAATTGGTGATGCCGAACTGCTCGGTGCTTCGCTGGATTGTTCAGTATTGGATGGACTTGGTGAGGCAGAGCTGCTTGGAGCTTCGCTTGGTTGTCCAGAGCTGGAAGAACTTGGTGAGGCGGAACTGCTGGGAGATTCACTGGGTTTTTCAGAGCTGGAAGGACTTGGCGAGGCAGAGCTGCTCGGTGCTTCACTTGGTTTTTTAGAGCTGGTGGAACTTGGGTGGGCAGAGCTGCTTGGTGCTACGCTAGATTCTTCGCAAGGAATATTTTCGGAACTTGGTGATGCCGAACTGCTCGGTGCTTTACTTGGTTTTTCAGAGGTGGAAGTTCTTGGCGAACTTGTGCTGCTCCATTTTCCTCCTCCTCCTACTCCTATACTTACTCCAATGCTTACTCCTATGCCTCCTTTACCCGATCCTGTACCGGTTCCAACACCACCTGCTGCACCTCCTTGGACGTTTATTCCTGAACCTGATCCTGATCCACTTATTCCACCTGCTACTCCTCCGCCTATTCCTGCACCTGATCCTGCTGGTGAAGAGTTGCTATGTGGTTGGGTTGTTGGCGCCGAAGAAGAAGATTTAGTACTTGGTGATGGTTTACTCGTTGATGCTTTTGTTGGTTGTGCAGTAGTGGAAGTCATACTTGATCCATCGTGGCATGGTTTTTCAGTTGTAGTGGATGTAGTTTTCGTAGACCAAAAAGGGTAAAGTATATTTGGAAGTTTAGGTATTCTAGGAAATTCGATTATACGAGGAAAGTAATATGGATATTCGTTATAATAATTGTTATTATTATTATGTTGGGAATGTTTGGAATTTGACGGAATATTCCATTGTTGACCTATTCCTGCATGTATACCTAAATTAGCTCCTATATTTGATTTTCCTTTCGATTGTGCTTGTATTTGTGCATTTGTATTGAAATTAGCTCCTGTTTTTGATCCTCCTTTTACATTTGCATTTATGTTTACATTTATTCCTTGGTTAGCTCTGATATTGTTTTTTGAACTTGATATTGATCCTATTCCTTGACCCTGTCGATTACCTGCATTTATATTGGAATTAGCTCCTGTTTTTAATCCTCCGTTTGCATTTGCATTTATTTCTGCATTTATTCCTTGGCTAGGTCTGATATTGTTTATTTGATTTGATATTGATCCTATTTTTTGACTCTGTCGATTACCTGCCGGTATCTATTGGATAATAATTCGTATTGTTAGACTGACTTTTTATAAACTTTCAATATAATAGATTAAACGATGATCTTATTATAGTTATTTGAACTTACCGAGAGGGCCGTGGTAGAAACCACAATGAAGAGTAGAGAGGTCGCGGATACCTTCATGATCGCTTGCTTCCTATTCCACTTTCAAAATTTTGAGGATTCAAGCATGGTATTTATACGCAGTTTCTGAATAGAAATTAATTTATTATCCAATTGATAAGCTATAATGACATCGAACCATATGTTATGTCAGTAACTATGATACGTGCAGGAAATGTAAATAATGACTTTATTTGTAGTTTTAAATATAATGGTCACTTCCGCATATTTCTGTTTTATGTCAAATAAAACTGTCATTTAGTTTTTCACATATGTCTTAATCTTAATATCAGATCATTTCGAAAGTTCTTACGTATTTCGTAGGATGTAGTTATGACGCATTTTAGTCTATAATAAAATTGACCGAATCATTTTTAGGATATTGATATTCTTTATTAATTATTAATGTATATTGATTCGTCATTTTATTTTTTCTTTTATACAATTTATTAAAGTAAATGTCTATATAATGAAGAAAGTAAATTGAAAATATTTCATTATTATACTTATTTTCATTTCTTTTCTATGAAATTTTATGATTAAATAAATATTGGCCTATATATATATATACACATGAATATAAATATTTATACATATATTACATTAGATATTAAATATTAATATGTCCTAATTTAGCGTTTATTAAACATTATTATATTATATTATATATTAAACGTTATCATTTATATCACATTATATATTAAGCATTCTTATATAATATTATATATATTATGCGTTAATACGTTCAAATATTTAAATAAAAATATTCATTTAAGAGTTAAAAATATTTATATAAAATATTAATTATATAGAATAATCATTGTAAAATCATCATTGTAGACAATTGACATAAAGATCAATTGTAGACAATTGATTAAAGGATTTGAAGAGTAGCATAGGAGTATAATAAAAGAGTAACGCGTGCTCTTTATACTTTGTTCGGAGAATCACGTTCACGTATTCACGTTCTCAGAGTTAATAAGGCGTCGATGTAACGTCGGTGTGCAATTTAAAAGGCCATTTTCTTGGCGCGAGCCGTTATGAGATACCGGTATATCGGTCGATCTGGAAGCCCCAGCAGCTTCTGTTTTCGGCAATGAGGATGTCAGACAAGTTACGACACGAGCAGCAGGTGTTACGCAGAAAATCACCACTACCAGTTACTTCACTATTCTTTTTTCTTTCTTCTTCTCTGTATGTCTTTCTCTCTCTCTCCCTCTTTCTCCCCCCTCTCCCTCTATCTCTTTTTCTCTCTCTCTCTCTTTCTTCTTATCATCTTTCTTTGATCCTTTTGGCTGCCTTCAGCACCGGTAAACTCTCTTCTTCTTCGTGCTACCGTGTGATCGAGATCAGCTACACCAACCCAAACTCAGACGCCATAAGAGAATCTTCCTACTGAATTTGCATTGCTCGAGGATATTCGATCCAGTTCGCTAGAAACTCAAAGAAAGAGGAAGAACGTAGGTGTATCTATGTATATACATGTACATATATATATATATATATATAAATGTATATACAGGTGTTTGTAATACATACGAGCATTTATAACGTAATATGTAAAGGTTATATGTAAAGCTTATATGTAAAGGTTGAAGAATTGAAACATATTTATGTTTAATATTTAATATAATATAATAATACTTAATATGTTTAATATGTTATAATTTAGTTTCTCTTTAAATCTCTATTATAAATATATCTAAATATGTAATTTCGATTTACCAGAACTTAACTAGAATGTTTTTTACGATATTAGGGAAACTTATTTAGGGATATTTTCAATGGCTATAATTGGATTACATATTTTATTTTCAAATATTAAGTCTTTATCAAAATGTTTTATCCATTTTTTAACTTTCCATAATTCTGTGTAATTTATAAATAAGTATGTATGTATATTTTTATACAAAATTAATTCTTAATTTATATCATATTAAAATTTTTTTTTTCACGTATAATATATTTTTATAGTACATGGTATTTCTATTTTTATATTACTATAGTACAATTATAGTAATATAATTAATAGAATATGTTCCACATTACGTAATATTTTTTTTTCTTTTTTTTTTGATATGAAAAAAAGATTGCGTTAAAAACGTTTAAATAAAAGAAAATAATAACTTTTTTTACTTTGTTACTTATACTTATTTATTAATGCTTAATTAATGATTAACTATTTTCTATTTTGAGAAAAAAAATCTTTTCAACTTTTTTCTAACGGGAATAGCTAATCCTTTAAAGATAAAAACTTATTAAACAATGTTGGAATTTTAATTCAACGATAATAGAATTGCGCCTGTCTAGAGGCAACTCGACATACCTTACCGTATATCCTTTGTCCACCAACAGGTGTTCATCAATAGTTTCTTGTAGGTTAATTACTTTCGAATCAATCAATTACAGTCAACGACGAAGAAGAAGAAGAAAAAGAAGAAGAAACAGAGACTAGCATGGCGATCACTTTGATTACCGTTCTTTCTCCCTCTCTCTCTCTTTCTCTCTTTCTCTCTTTTTCTCTTTCTAACGTGTGATTAGGCCTGCACGGTCGTTACGATCGGCCCTGATCCCGAAGTCCTGGCACAAACTGCAAGGCCGCGAGGGAGTCTTCGAGGGCTTCAAGGTCAGCGATAGTATCGAAGCAGCATAGAAGAAGAACGAATCGTGAAGAAGAGAGAGAGAAAGAGAAAGAGAGAGAGAGAGAGAGAGAGAGATAAATAGATAGATAGATAGAGATAGAGATAGAAAGAGAGAGAGAGAGAGAGAGAGAGAGAGAGAGAGAGAGAGAGACCAGTTGGTTGCATAATTGCGTCACGTTGTCCAGGAATCACTGGTTGAGACGTGCACACCAACAGTTTTTGCAAAAACTTCTTGGCAAACTGGATTCCGTCTCATTCGTGTGAGTGAATCTTTCCTCTTCGTGATATATAGTCTATCTCTTTCTCATATACATACATACATATATATATATATATATATATATATATATATATATATATATAAACGAAGGATAAATGACGGGCATTGTAACGTTGGGATGAATTTCGAAATTTTTTTTATTATCTAAAAAAGATAAAGGAAAAAGATAGAGAAAAAATTAAATCATATAATATAAATATATTATATATATATATATTATTAAACAATTCGTTTTAATTTCAACAGATCAAGTTACCCCTTGTTAGTATTTTCGATTTCCGAGTTTATTAGAACAAAAAGATACAAGGAAAAGGAAGAAAATGAAAAAAGAAAAGAGAATGAGAATAGAAAAAATGATATTTTTGTATATAGAACGATTAGAAAAATAAATAGACGAAAGGAGCATAATTTTTAAATGTCATTCGAATACGCGTGGAATCATTTGCACGGCACCGGTTTTTCTCGAACGTTTCCTGTTGCATACACATAAACGTTTATTCGTGTCCGAGCACGAATCATGCTTGCGAGAACGTCTAAGAAAAAGAAAGAGAGATACAGGGAGAGTGAGTGTGTTTGTGTGTGTGTGTGTATGTGTGAGAGAGAAAGAGAGAGAGAGAGAGAGAGAGAGAACGATTAAATGATAGAGGAACGATTAGGAGGCCACGCGTGCATGCCTTTGAAACGGCTAGCATGAAATTATTAGCAGTGGCGCCAGTTATCTCGCCTGAACCTCTCTCTATCTCTCTCTATCTCTTTCTATCTCTCTTTTCCGAGCTTCCAATCGCCGCCTCCCACTCTTTTTTTCTTTTCCTCTTTTTTCTTCCTCCTTATTTTTCTTTTTCCTTTCCTTCCTTTTTTCTTTTCTTTTTTTTTTTTTTTACTTCTCTTTTTCCCTTTCTCCCTTTTCTTATTTTCTCTCCTCTTTATAACTCCGAGATTTCTTACCTTACCTATTACTTTTACGTACACACACACACACACACACACACATATATATATATATATGTATATGTATATATATATATATATGTACGTACTTATGTGCATATGTATTTCGTGTATTGCATATTGCATTTTCTATTAGAGTGCGGTATATTTGTAAAAGATTGATTCTATTATATTGAAAAAAAAAAAAGAAAAGAAGAAAGATATGAAAAAGAAATTTTGATAACGTAACAGTTATCTTTTTTGTTTTGTTTTGTTGTTTTTCTGTTTTTTTTTTCGTTCGTAAGATTTAAAAAACTCTAATGATATAAGATAATAGATACGACTTGCGAGTTAACAAAATTTTTTAATTCCTCTTTCTTTCCTTTTTTTTTCTATGTTTTATCTATCTTTTTATTTATTTTTTTTTATTTTTCTTTCTTTTTCTTTTTTCATTTTATTGATTATTATTACAAAATTAATTTACATTAATCTCGATATTAAAGAATATTTGTAATATGGTGTTTGTTCGTAAGATTTAGAAAATGTAAAAAATATGAATAAGGTAGAAATATTCTACCTGATATATCACTTTTTCTAAAAACTTGTATATGTGTGTGTGTGCGCGTATGAAAGAGAAAGAGAAAAATAGAGAGAGAGAGAGAGAGAGAGAGAGAGAGAGAGAGAGAGAGAGAGAGAGAGTACGATTGATAATAATTATCATCTGGAAGAAACTTTTTATTTATTAATTTTTTTTTCAAAGAAATTGATAAATAAGAAATTTATTATCCCTCGTAAAAAAACGTTATTCTTTTTCTTTTAAGATAAACGCATAATATCGATAATAATTAATGTATTAACGCGATAAAATAATTTATCGATTTTATTAAAGAAATATTTTAGTTATATATTTACAAAACTTCTATTTAATCTGCGCTTAATAAATTTCTTATCCATCATAAAGAATCTTGTCTTTCTTTTAAATTACTTAACACGATCGACAATAATCATTATAATACATATTAAAGTAATAATCGTTATATTAAAGTAACATATAATATTTCTAGGGGGAAAGAAAAAGAGAAAAAAAAAAAAAAAAAAAAGGAAAACAAAATTTAATAACAATATTAATAAATTTCTATCTTTTGTTCCACCGATTAAAAATAAAAGAAGAAAAAATAAAAAAAAAAAAGAAAATCCAAAAAATAAGAATAAAGAAAATAAATCGTCCGTCGTACCGAACGTTTCCTTAGAAACATTTATTTCTAAGATCGACGAATAAAATAATGGTGCGATTAGGAAGGAATTTTTCCTTTCGTTAGGACTTATAGTACAAGTATGGTCTTAAGAATTGCTTTCGGTCCGAAGAAAGGTTCTAAGGTACTTTCAAGGCTACGCCACTGTGCTCCAGGTAATTGCTGAGAATTACAACCGTCCGTAGGCAGGCCGTGCAGACCCACTGCCAAGTAATCTTAGCGTTTCTCCGTAATCCAGCTAGGAGTAGACGCAACCTTTCGTCGGATTCTATATAGTATCTCTACATTTTTTCTTTCTATCTTATATTATATATATATACATATATATATATATATATATATATATATCGACTCTTCTTTATCTCCCTTCCTTTTTCTCTCTTTTTCTCTTTTACCCATTCCGACGTTTTTCAATTCCTTTCGATCGATTACCAGATCAGCTATTCAATTTCTAGAATTCGACATTAGAATCATTTCACAATATTGGAAATAATAAATCAAGAAGAAATAGATAGATAGATAGAGAGGTAGAGAGAGAGAGAGAGAGAGAGAGAGATGTGGGTGGGAGAGGAAAGAAGAGGGGAAAAGATGAATTGGAAGGGAGAGGAGGATGGAATGAAATCTATCATGAAAAGACAGACTAACGGTAGCTCATACCGATGTCTAACGATAAAGAACCATTAGCATTTTTATTTGAATTCTTTTCTATTAATACGATACTCTACGATGAAGTTTATCTAATCAGTTTTCGAAAGGTTCATTGAGTAGAAATTTATTGATTGACCGATAAACGATCGTGTCTCTTGGGTTTCTTTGATGTTCTTACACGTACGGGTCTTATTGGTTTTAGGATTATGTCAGATTATCCTGCTTAACGTTTGAAAGAATTAGATGCGATTAGGATTGAATCGATCACTTCTTTTTTCCTTTATTGTCTTCATTTATTTTGTTTTTTCTTTTTCCTTGTTTCTTTTTACTTTCTTTTTTTCTTTTTTCTTTAGAGTAAATGAATGCATACGTAATAATTTCATAATATATATATATATATATATATTTCTTTTTTTTTTTTTTCTTTAAGAATATATATCTTTTAACATTATATAAATTTTTCTGATGATATCACACATTGGCTTTATTAGTTTTTTAATTAGTCTGAGAATTCTATTATTTAGATTATGCAGCGTAAAATTTTAAGAGAATTTAGAAGCGATTAGGATTGAATCGATCATCCTTTTTCCTTTACTTTCTACATTTATTTATTATTTTTCGTTTGTTTAGAATAAACGAATGCATACGTAATAATTTCGTAATATTCTTTTTAACGAGTATATATGATTAATGTAAAACACATACACATACACGTAGAGAGAGAGAGAGAGAGAGAGAGAGAGAGAGAGAGAGAGAGAGAGAGAGAGAGAGAGAGAGAAAGAGATAAAGCGTGTGTTTTGTGTTTCTTGTTATTACGTAAATGTGAAAATAATATATAATATATTTGACAGCGCTTCGATGATCTTGATTTCGGTAGTTAACCTACTTAATACTTTGCCGACTAACGGGCTTCGCTTTCTTCGACTTCTTTTCTTTTATTCTTTTCTTTTATTCTTTTCTTTCTTTCTTTCTTTCTTTTCTTTTTTTCCTCCTTCTTCCGTTTTCTTTTCTTTTCTTCTTAACTTTTTGTCGTTGATATTTTTTCGATCCTCAATGCGCAGTAGGAGGTGAGAAGGTAATGAAGACAGTGACGTGGTTGTTTGATTAATAGAGAAAGTCTCTCTTCGCATTTATTTCTCTCTCTCTCTCTCTCTCTCTCTCTCTCTCTCTCTCTTTTTCTCTCTCTCTCGATTCGAAAAAGGAATCATGCTTATTCTTTACTTTGTTTATCAAGAACACTTTTTAATCTCTACGATGATATCTTCTCGATCGAATATTAAACAAGTTGGCGTTCAATCGAAATTCGTATTTGAAAAATCACTTTCCCTTTTTGTTTTGTTTTCTTTTTCTTTTTTCTTTTTTTTTTTTTCCTCGTAAGAACGTAATTTCAATCAACATTTATTTCCCATTTAGCGATCTTCGATTTTTCGCAATTATTTTAAACTCGTATTCGAAAAATCATTTTCCTTTCTCCCTCCTTCTAATTTCTTTTATGTACGAAGTTTAAATTGAAAAGAATAAAATATAAGGGGGAAAAAAAAGAGAAAAAGTCGTTTCCTTCTCAATTCTTTTTTCCTTCTTTTCTTTTTTTTTTTCTTCTTCTTCTTCTTCTCCCGTAAAAGTTCTGACTCATGTTCGTAAGACAGTTTTCTCTTTTTTACTTTATCTTTTGCTTTTTTTTTTTTCCTTCCGACAGTTCAAACTGGTATTCGAAAAAATAGATCACTTAATTTTTCTTCTTCTATTTCGATTTTTCAAACTCGAATCATTTAATATTTAATATATTCGAAAGAAAGTAGAACTTGTAATATCAAGAACCACAGCTAATTAAGATCTCTTTTTCAGTTTCTTTCGAGATCAAAGATGAAAGAGAGAGAAAGAAAGAGAGAGAAAGAGGGAGAGAGAGAGAGATAGAATGAAGGAATGAAACGATAGCGGCGATCGTTTGGTTCTTTTCGCTTCAGCGATGCGTAAAGACGACATATCGCTGAAGACGACGCATTGAGATATCGACCCGTTCGTCCTTTTCTTTTGCGAGCTTTTGCGAGGAACACTGACTTTCGGCTAGATCGAATTAATCGTTTGGAAATGATCGATGATCGGTAAATCGATCGATCGTTCGTCCGTCCGAAAGAAAGAACGAACCCAAAGAAAAATGATTGCCGTGTCTTTGAGAAAAGAATAAAATTTTTATATATATATATAATTTTTTTTTATATAAATTATATATATATATTTTATATAAATTATATATATATATATTTTATATAAATTATATATATATA
Source organism: Vespa velutina (assembly GCF_912470025.1). Taxonomy (NCBI): domain Eukaryota; kingdom Metazoa; phylum Arthropoda; class Insecta; order Hymenoptera; family Vespidae; genus Vespa; species Vespa velutina. The sequence goes on along the minus strand of NC_062190.1, from coordinate 7,713,579 downwards.
TATATATAATTTTTCTTTGACTTTGTTTTATATATTGTATATATAGAATTATATATGTACATAATTTTCTTTCGACTTCGTTTTACATATATATACCGTATATATATACCGTATATATACTGTACCTATATATATATATATGTACGGTATATATGTAATAAAATTCTCATCGAATCGTGTGGACTATAGATAATCTTCTTAAACGTACATCCAGTTTTTTTCCTTCTTCTTCCTGGAAAATCCATCCACCGATAAGAGTGCTCGATAAACTCGATTTTCAACTTCAATTCGAAGCTATTGGCATTTAATTGAAAAAAATTGTACAACTTGAGAAAATCATTTACAATCGCACGAACATTCGATATGTACATGAACGGGATGATTTTTTTTTTTTTTTTTTTTTTTTTTAATCCTAACTCCTGATATCTCGAAAACAATGGATTTTTGTCAAGAAAGCTTGAAAGGTTTTTTGTATTTTTTTCTTTCTTTTTTTAAGAAGATTGGGGACTGAGAATAATGTCAAACATGACATTATTTATTTTCAAGGTTACCTAAGTCAATAATTTTGTTGTTTTTATTTTTTATGAGAACTATGTGACATTTGTTAATGGCATCTTCTTTTACATAAAACAACGAATAACTTTTACCTTTGACACTTTTTATTTGCTCTTTTTTTTTCTTGATTAGTTTATGTTAAATTAATATATTTCTTTTTTAAGAACTTAAAAATCTGTGGAGAAAATGTTGCTTTTTAGAAAAATATATTGTTTTAACAATCATTCGAAATGACGACAAAATGATGACAATTCAAAATAAATTTCGATAGGACAGAAGAGGGCAGCAGAATAGAAATGAATAGAATAGAATAAGTTAGAATATTACTCAAAGCTAATTGAGTGTTATTTAATTATGAATTAATTATTATTCATAATAATTGTACTATAGTTACTTCTTATAGTGATAATATACAATGAATAAATTCTATAATTTTTAATTAAATTTATTTTCAAATCATATAAATCCAAGAATCTATTATCTTTTATTTTTTGAAATTTGATATATTCAACAAGACATTTATGGTTTGTCTTTCCTTTTGAAGAAATCTTAGGGAAAAAAAAAGAAAAAAAAAAATACCTTTTACGAGATACTTCAAATTGATATTGATATCGGCAAAGTGTAGGTAAGTACATTATTACAGTAGCCAAGAAATCTGTTTTCTCGAATCGAGAGGATCAACAGGTGCATAATAAATCGATCGAGCGGGTATATATATATATATATATATATGTCTATGTAGATAATTCATGTAGGTAATTGTTAATTACGCAACGAAATGTCGTCTTCGTTGTCGTCGATTCTTCTTCTTCTTCTTCTTCTTTAGTTTAATGATACAGCAAGTAGTTAACAGTGGAATGCCTCACGATTTCATTATTACATTTCGGATGGCCTAATCGCTAATAAGAATTTATGAGTTTCGTGCTGAACGTTGGCAGAATGTGAAAGTCTCTGGTGTTAACTAAGTGTGTGTGTATAATATTCTTAACGAGGGTGTACATACACGATATACGTCATTATATTCGTCTGTTATATCTTCAATACGTTCTTCTTTTATATAAACATACATACATACCATACATACTTAGATAAATACATACATAGGGTGATCCACTTAAAGTGTTGAAAAATACTTTTGTAAACGTTAAAATTACGATGATATCTCTTTAATATCGATAATTTTATTTTCACATTAATTAAATCAGCATGATCTATCGTGTAAATATCATTGTTCTTATGTTTATTATAGTTCATTGAAACTCGAATTATAATTTATACCTATCGTATTTTATTACGAAACGTGTCCGATTTTTTTCCCCTTGCACTTATATTTTTTAATTATAAGTTTTCTATAGTCTTGCATATCTTTTGTTTTGTTTTTTCTCTTTGTTTTTTTCTTTCTTTTAATTTTATTTCTCTTACGACAAAAACGATGTTAAGTCATGCATTTAATTAGTTCAACATAAATATAATTTCGAGTAGAATTCTTTTTATGATTTTATAGTTAAAGTTGTTCGCAACACTTTATACAATGTGTACATAAATTTGAATTCCTTTTCTTTTTTTTTCTTTTCTTTTTTTTTTTTTTTTTTTGAAACATAAAAATCAATTATGCGTTCTGTATTAATTCAAGGTAAATATAATCGTTTAAATAATTTCGATCCTTCGAATATCGTATCGATTAAAATGATTTTGTAAAACTTCATATGTACCACCCAGTATATATGTATATACATACGTATGTAAGTATCTGTATATAAATGTATAGTAGTACAAGTCACTGTGCGAAAATAACGGCAATAGGAGTGCAATTATTAATGAATCCGTTGCGTCTCGAGAGTCTCGCGGGCAGTTAGCGTTTCGACTCGACACGAGCTCGTACTATGACCTTTTTCTCGCACCATAGAAAATGCGAGACATGGCTTTAACGAAATAGTACTTGCCAGTTCGTTCATTCGCTCTATTGAAACTTACGCTCGATCTATCGAACTATCGAGACTATTATCGCGAATAAATAATTTCTCTTGGACAACGTTCTCTACGTTCAACATTTTCTCTCTCTCTCTCTCTCTCTCTCTTTTTCTCTTTTCAATGTTCTCTTAGGATTAAATTAGCATTCGTTAGATCTCTCGAGGGTGGAGAGAGAGAGAGAGAGAGAGAGAGAGAGAGAGAGAGAGAAGGAAGATTAATTTTTTTATTGGTATAATTACTTATATATTCATAAATTGTTCAGACTCTCGAGAGACTCGTCAAATTATTCAAAACATATTTTTTTCATAAATAACAAATAATAGTATCTAAGTATAATATATTTATAAATAACAATTAATCAAATTTTATTAGGAAAGTAAATGATTATTGATGAATAATTATTTTGATAGTAAAAAGAAAGTATCGATGTAATATATATATATATATATATATATATATATATATATATATATATATATATATATGTATAAGCTATTAGAAAACATGGGATTTATTTTAAAACGTTCGTGATTAAAAAATATTTCATAGTAAAATAAAAAAAAAAAGAAAAGGAAAGAAATTAATACGAGATGAGATTAATAAAATTCAAAAAAAAAAAAAAAAAAAAAAAAGAAAATACAAAAAAAGACAGAAAATTAGAAAATCATTAGGAAAAATTTATTTTCTTGCAGAAAAAATGTTTTGATAGTAATAAAAGAAGTTTCACGATACAACGTATTTTTAGACATTAACTATGATATATGCAAAATTATTATAGTTGAATGGTCTTAATGATCATTCTTTTTACTGATTGTCAACTAACCTATCATAAATAGAGATTATTTAAAGAAAGATGAATTTTTAAGAAGAAATTAGATGGCAGGATTACATCGAGAATTTTTAAGTCTTTCACAAAGCTTCCCATCTAATGTTACTTAATAATATTCCCTATAAATTTATAATCTCAACTATAATAAACTTACACCCGGAAGAGGTCGAACGTAGATTAAATCTTTCGACCTCATTTCTTTTTTCTTTTTCGTTTCTTCTTGATAATTCTTTAAAAATCATTTTCGAAATGGATTGTGTTTTTTTTTTTAGGCCGAAGAAAAAAAATAAAATAAGCCAAAAAAAAAGAAAATAGAAAACACTATTCAAATTTTTTATCTGATTATCCTTAATTCAAACAATCATATTATATTAGATGAGATTAGATGGACATATTATTCATATTTAATAATTATATATATATATATATATATATATATATATATATAATATGTATATACTCTTATGTATTGTTAATGTATTAACAATGAGACGAAATAAAATCATCAGTGAGCTCAAAGAAACAGGATTCGAGAAACAGATACCGGAAGATCGTTCTCGCATAAATTACAGAGAATAATTTAACAATCACAATCGGCTATAATAACGCGTCGATTTATGGGACGGCTCACCGTAGATGACTTTCTCTCTGCTAACAATGATAATAATGCGATCGTAACGAGGAAGGATAATCCTAGCATTTGTCTAGGAACTATAATGTGAACACTCGAGAAAGAGAGAGAAAGAGAGAGAGAGATAGATAGACTGCTTACAATCTACCCAGTCTGATAAATTACATATAAAGTCGTTGTTATTAAAACAATGGGAAGAGTTGACGTTGAACGATCAGATCAAAAAAGCAACGTCAATTTTACAAAAATATTTACAGGATATACAGGTGATTTTGACGTAACGCACATGATTTTATCAATCTTTGTAGATTATAATTATAGGAAGTTATTCTATGGTATTATTTATATGAATTATTATTTGTCATGGGAAAAAATTCAACGAACACGGAAAATCTCAAAATTGGTTGGATTTTTTTTTCATTTTTTAGACGTAAAATATATCAACAAAATTTTCTTTCGATTCTCATCTCCGTTTTATATCGTATTTCTTTATGATCGAAAAATTTAATCAAACTAATTGCACTTGCACTCTATTTTCGTTATTGATATAAAAAGAAAAGAAAGAAAAAAAGAATCGAAAAAATGCTTAAAAAAAATTGATTACTTTTTTTCTTTTTTCTTTTTTTTTTTGGCAAAGAAACAGTTCAACGAGCTAATACAAGACAAAAAAAGGTGAAAATTGTGAAGAAAGAAAAGAAACAAAAATGGTTGCCTACTTTCGTCGGGCAATAATTGTCAATCAATTAGAAATAATTTTCAATTCGTACAATTTCCAGTACAATTTATGTCGTACGAACTGCATGTCGGAGAGAGAGGAAAAAAATGAATAAATAAAAAAAAAGAAAAAAAAGAAAAAAAAAAGAAAAAAAAAAGGAAAAAATAAAGAAAAAACTCAAGAAGATATTCTCGAAACGGCGAGTTTATTATCGATGTTCGGTCGTCGCATGCTATTTCTGCAGTTATTGTTAAAGCCCGATAGTAAGTGGAACTCCTGGTTGGTGGAACGATCGGCTGTTGGATCTACGTGGCGCCATGATCCACAAAAGGGATTCCGTTGTGTTCTACCTAAGGGATTTTACGAGGCCGTATACGGTACCACCCGCGTTTATAGACGATTACCCGTAGAGTACAAGAGGGTCTTGCTCCGATTTCTTCGACCGAATGAGCTCTAATCCCCTGCGGCGATAGAAAGGTAGAAATAGAGAAAATAGATAAATAGAATAAAGATAAAAGGAGATAGAAATTCTGAGGGAACAGAAGAGAATGGGGAAAAGAAATTCTGAAGGATTTAAATAGAATTGCTATGAGAAGGATGGAAATAGGAAAGGAAAAGTAGAATATACAGTGGTATAAGGAAATCTTTCAAAGGGGGATAGAGAGAAATAAAAAAAATGAGAATGATAGGGAAGAGAAAGATATCGACTAAAATAGATATAGTATAAGGAGATACAGAATGAAACTGATAGAAAAATGGTGAAAAAATTTACGACAATGGTGTGAAATGGAAAGACGAAAGAGGATGAAACTGCGATAGGGAGAAACAGAAAATCGTAATGATGTAGAGAGAAATAAAATTGAAGAAAAAAAAAAAAAAGAGAGAAAAATAAATGAGGAAAGAAATTGAGAGAGAATAGAATGAGAAGGAGAACGAAACCGATAGAAAGAGATGAAAAATTGATTATAATGATAAGAAATAAAATAAAAGAAGAAAAAGAAAAAAAGGAAAAAGAAAATCATTTTTGTATAAAAAATGATACAAAAGAGAGAGAGAGAGAGAGAGAGAGAGAGAGAGAGAGAGAGAGAGAAACTGGAAACATTTTTCATATTCGTATTAGTATGACTGCATCCATATTTCGTTCTTCGATGAGACTTTCAGTTTATTTCACGATATTCTCTTTAAAGTGTGATTTTTTCTCTTCTTTTCCTTTTTTTTTTTTTATTTTTTTTTTTTAGGAAAAATATGCGAAGTACTGGCACGAAGGCATATAAGCAAGCAGTGCGTTTACGAAGGCTCCAGGAATAGAATAGGGAGACGAATGTTATGTGCGGTGAGAAAGTCGTTCAGAGTTCAGAGTCCGAATGCAACTGTTGCTATGAAATTTGTCTGTTGTGTATGTGTGTGTGTATGTTCGAGCGGGCGTATATGTATCGTACGTATGAATTATGAATTTTTTTTTGGAAAATTTATGTTCATGAAATTTTATGAAAATGATAGAAAGACGGATGATACGTAAATGTAATTTTCTTATCTCTGTATACGTTTGTTTTGATAGAGTTTAGATTAATTTATTTCTCATTGAAGTCACGTTAGTAATAGTGTTGAAGTAAAATCGAACATTAACATTACGATTTGGAAGAATTTGAAAATAACAAATTTATTTTATTTTAAACAAAAATATATTTTGTTCTAACAAGTATATTTTGTTCTAAATTCGTGATTGTAAAAGAAATATTGACGTTGAACGATTATAGAGATTGGAATTTGAAGGAAAATGTAATCGTATGTATATGAAATACATCATTCTTGTTCTTCTATGATATACATTTTATTAAAACAATTAGAAATTTAATCGTCTATCACTATCTATTTAACAATTTGAGTTTTTTTTTCTATTATTTAAGTTAAATCAGAATGATTAGAAATTCATAATAGTAAAAACATTAATTTAATAATTATAATTTTTCTTTTCTTTTTTATCGTTCAAATTGAATTAGAACGATTAGAAACTCGAAGAATTACATGAACATAAATTTATCAATTATACATTTTTTCAATCGGTTAAATCAAATTAGAACTTGAAAAGAAATTCATGAAGACAAAGAATTTAATTTATCATTATTCTTTTATAATTTAAATTGAGTTAGAACGTTGGGAAAGTAAAAAAAAAAAAAAAAAAAAAAAAAAAAAAAGAAGAAAGAAAAAAAGAAAAAGGAAAAAGAAATCGTACGTACATGAATTTAACAATTTCTAATTTTTTTTATCAAGTTTAAGAGGAGAATTAAAACAATTATCACTAATTTTATTTATTTATTTATTTTTTTTTTTTTTTTCCAATAGAAATCGAGGGAAATTTAATTTGAGATACGATCAAAAAATTTGTGCCAAATAATGATCACGAATAAATCGTTCGATCGAAGTGAATTTAAACAATTGATTAAGAAAAAAGACACGAGATAAAGTAATAAAATCGTGGAAAATGTGTTATAAGATTTGTTTTTAAGGAGAGACGTTACATTTGATTCCATTTATACGAATAAAATTCTAATTCCTTGGCGTTAAGGCGCTCCTCAATTAACGTCATGGCGCTAACTTTCACCGCGAGGCAAAGCCGCTTCGGTTACGCCCCGTTATCTTATTGCTCGCCTTATTGCGCGTGCCTGTTGCGCGCGAGCGCTCATGAAAAGGCGCCTTGGCTCGAGCTGATCGCGTGCGTGAATATTTTTATGCGTAAATATATACGCGTGTGTGTATGTGTGTGGCATGCGTACGTGTGTACGTATAGATATATATTCATCGATACGATATTATATGTATTCAAATTTTTCATAATTATTATTTTAATTTTTATTATAACCATTTGTTCGTACAAGTTTATTTTTTATGTATTTCATTTAGATATATTTGTGATCTGTTCTTAATTTTTTTTAAGTAAAAAAATATTTTTTTTCATCTTTTTTCTTTTTTTTAAATTGATATATATATATATATGTACGTATATTTACGTATGTGTGTATTCATCAATGTATTATTATATGAATATATACATTTAGAATAGATTTCTATATTTCGTTTGTAATTGATTTATTTACATTTGTGAATAGAACTATTTGTAATTGTTTTAATTTTTTACGAATTATCGTTCGTGCAACTTATGAACTTATCTTTTATATTTTATTTATATTCGATTGTTTCATTTTTATTTTTCGCAGTGTCAGTATGAACGCTTTTATGAATTATTATCATTATTATTGTAATTTTTAAAAATGAACATTAATAACAAATTTTCTTTTCTTCTTCCTTTTCCTTCATACATACTTCACTTACACTCGAATATAATCGTATTTACTATATCCAAATGATTTTCTTCGTTATATAATTTTTCATTATAGACAATCAAAATTTACTTTCTTCCACATTCTTGCATACTTCAATCATTATCATTTCTTATCGATCTCATTAATATCGTATTAATAATCAATGTAAAAATTTTTAAATAATACATTAAATTCCTTTAACATTTTACATTATGCGCATACGAATGAAATTTTTTATTATTTATTTAAAACAAATTGAAAAATGTTTCTCGCTAAGAGAATAATTTTAAAAACGACCTCGAAGTTAGTTCGAGTTAACTTTTCAAAACTCGTCATCGTCGTCGTTGTCGTCGTCGTCGACGTCGTTGTCGTGTAATCGTTTCTCGCGCGTGTTAAATTTGCGGATTCGGTAAAAGTGTTCGCGATAAGGCAGTTTATTAAAACGAACGTGACCGCTTACGAAAATACATAAATCGCGGAGGAGGGAACGGAAAGCGCCACACGGAGTAGGTTGGTCTTTTAGTGATGCTAATCGCCTTTCTCGAGTCGGCGAAGTACAAGGAGAACATTTAGTGACGGTATCGAACGACGAATCGAATTGCTACAAAGTGTTCTTTCAACGTCAATAAAATATATTTTAGAGACATGAAAGAAAGTTTACGAAGGAGGATTATCGAAGGGTGTGTCTTTTCATTACGAATACATGTATAAGTATTACATACATTAGTAGATATGTGTAATACATTTAATGAATTAAAGAAATAGACGGATAAAGGAATAAAGAGAAAAAGAGAAAGAGAAAGGGAGAGAGAGAGAGAGAGAGAGAATTAGTTTATTAAATTTATTAAATTTTCTGAATTATAAGTATTATTTATCAAGTATTACATATCAATCTCTTCAATTCACCAATTTCTTTTCAGGTTACAATGTAACAATATTTATATGTTGTTTAAAATATATTGAATAATATATATATATATATATATACATATACATATGTAGTAAAAAAGATATTTGTAAGTGATGTATGTATGTAAAGAAGAAGAAAAATTTCTAAACATATGATCTTTCCATCTCTCTCTCTCTCTCTCTCTCTCTCTCTCTCTCTCTCTTTCTCTCTCTGTTTCTCTGTCGTGGACTGCATTAATAAAACAGACAGAACCAAAATATGCTTTATCTCTTTTCGCAATAAGTCTCGATAACACTGACAAATAATATCGAAAAAGAAAAAAGAAAAAAAAAGAAAATTTATTATTCAATTCGAAATCTTTTAAGAGTAATTCGTTTTTTTTTCCTTCGACAACTTGATTAACGATGAGTTAACAAAATTTGAAGGAAAAAAATTCAAAAGGAAAAAGAAGTTGTTTGAAGAAAGAAACAAAAAAAAAAGCGAAGATGAATGAAGTGGGGAAAAAGATATAGAAGGTATGCTGAAAAAAAAAGAGAAGAGATTGGTATGGTAAATAAGAGAAACAGAGAGAGAGTGAGAGGGAGAGAGAGGGGAAGAGAGAGAGAGAGAGAGAGAGAGAGAGAGAGAGAGAGAGAAAGAGAAACAGTGACGGTCACTTTAGACGTCTAATCTTTCTGTGTAAACGTAGCATCGTTTGGTACAGACTTTCACCCGTTCCTCCTCGCGCGTTTCTCATCATTTCTTTTATCCTCCTTCTTACCCGTCAACCTCCATCCCTCCAGCCCACCACTATCATTCTTTCTTCACCCCACCACATTCTCCTCCCATCATTTCCCCTTCCTACCATTCCTATCTCTCCTATCACTCTCAACCCCTTTACCCCTTCCAACCGATCATCATCCTCCCATTCGCTCATCCTTCTTCACCCATCTACTTCTCTTTTTCTCTTTCCATAATCTTCCTCTTTCCATTGAAGAGCGGAACAAATGTTGCCCATGGAGAAATATGTACGTCGTTGCACCTGCGAAACGGGACGAACGTCGATCTCGTAACGAGCGAGTGGCCTTGCCTTGCGATTTATCTTCGGTCCTTTCAAAGATTAAACGTGTCGTGTGTTCTCCATTTGAATGGATGCAAGCTGAGTCAATAACGGTTTCGCGAGGAAAAAAAAAAGAGGAAGAAAGAAAGAAAGAAAGAAAGAGAAAGAATAAAAAAAAATTTGGAAACAAAAAAAAAGAATTAAAGAAAAGAAAAGGGATAGGGAAGAAAAGTTTTTTGTTTTTTCTTTCTTCTTGTTTGTTTGTTAGTTTGCTATTTTTTTTTCTTTTTTTTTTTTTTCTTTTTTTTCTTCAATAACGTCCGTCAAGAATTCTTTTTCTCTCTTTTTATTTTCTTTTCTTTTGGCTCGCTTTCTTTCTTTTCTCTTTATTTTCTTTTTCTTTCTTTCTTTTTTTTTTTTTTGTTTTCTTCTTTTTTAAGCTTACAAGACAGTGAAAGTTTCATTCATACGATAGCGATAGTAATAATTGTATTATATTATTATTTAAAAATAGGAAAAGAAATGATAAGAATAATAATTATTGAAGAATATATTAATTGTATATTAGATATTAGTAGCAATAATTAATAATATTAATAATGATATTAAATAATATTATATTGATAACAATATTAAATAGTAATATTAACGATAATAAATATTATTATTATTATTATATATATATATATATATAGATTATTGTTAAGAAATTTTATTTTTCTTGTGATTTCACAATTTTTTTTCCTCTTTTCATTTATTTATTTACTTTTTTCTTTTTTATTACAATGCAAAGTTTCGACGATATCAAATATTTATCTTATTTTTTAATCTAATTCGTATACGATTTGAAACTGTTCGTTCGGAATCTAAATCTTTCCTTTTTCTTATCTCATTATTTCTCTTCTCTCGTTCTTTCTTCTTTCATTCTCATTCGTTCTCTTAACTCGTACGATGTAAAGAGAAGATGTAGACATCGGAGGATACTGCGCTCCAATTCGTGCACTCCCGTAGATCGGTGATTGGGTTCAAGAGGTCGACTTAGAAAGAAAGAAAAGAAGAGAGAGAGAGAGAGAGAGAGAGAGAGAGAATGAGAGTTAACGTTCAACGATGAAACCTGCAACGTCACGACGACGTGCATTCGTCGAGGAAGGACGGCTCCAGCGAGATAGGACGAAAATACATCCCGATTACGAAAGTCCATTACACTCATCTAATTTTAAACTCTTCGATAAAATAAAGAATGAAAGAAAAAATAAAGAAAGAAAGTAACAAGAATTAAGATAAAAATATTTTCGAACACGCTTGCAATGCACCTCAATGAAATAATAATTTCGCTTTAATAATAATTCCGTACTTACGTAAATGTTGGATAATTAAAAAAAAAGGAAAGAAAAAAAAAAGAAAAAAGAAAAAAGAAAAAAGAAAAAAGTAACGAGAAAAAGAAATTTGGAAAAGATATTTATCTACACGTTATCGTACGAAATAAACATGTTATACGATATAAACGTATTGCATATAAACAAATATAAAAATATTTATATGTTTTAGAGGAGATAAATATATCGTAAGAAATATGTACAAACATCTCGATTGCAATCGAAGACTTCTCTCGTATTTTAAATGAACAAATAAATCGTAAAAAATAGAAATCGGTTTCTGGATTAAAAAACGGACGTATAAACTCAATTTCTTTTTTTTTTTTCCCGCACATTTTTCTCGAATATTAAATAAAGAAGTAATGTGTACGAATTCGAATCGACAAAAATCTTGTAAAAAAATTTATTCTTTCGAATCTTCCTTTCAAAAACTTTAAACAAAACAAATTGTAAGATATACTTACTTGCAAATTTGAATTGAAGAAAAAAAAAAAAAAAGAAAAAACAGACAGACAAAAAGAGATAGAAGGAACCATAAAGGTCTACTTTTATTCATAGCTTTGCGAGATATCATTTGATAATAATAAAAAGAGAAGGAAAGTAAAAAAATAAGAAAGAAAAAGAAAGAAAAAAGAAAAAGAAATGACAAAAGAAAATTGAAGAGAGAGAGAGAGAGAGAGAGAGAGAGAGAGAAAGAGAGAGCAAAATAAACAAAATCATCAAATAAATAATAATTTTATTATTTTTGTCACTAAAGTAACTAAATTACGAATTCATCGATTTATCGAATGTAAAACGAATCGATCGAAAGGTAAAGACCTTCTTTCTATTCCTGTACACGGCAATTTGTTCGTCTCTCTGCTTTACTAGAGAGAAAATAAAAGGGAAAAATAAAGAAAGAGAGAGAGAGAGAGAGAGAGAGAGAGAGAGAGAGAGAGAACGTAGAGCGAGTAGTCTTGAAGTATAGAAAGGGAGGAGGACGTCAAGATAGGATGAGAGGAAAGAAGAGAATGAGTAGAAAGAGGATAAAGAGAAGTAGTAGGAGGAAGAGGAGGAGAAGGAGGAGGAGGAGAAAAAGGAGAAGGAGGAGGAGGAAGAGGAGGAGACAACTTAGCCGAGACGTTAGTCTCGTGTTGCCGATGCATCACTGTAATTGGAAGTGTGCATAATCCTGTCTCGCAACATTGCGGCACGTCCGAATTAGGAAAACAATTAGCACCCAGGGGGCTTCAAACGTTACTTTTTTGCATGAACCGTAAAAATAAACGAGGCAGAGATTGAGAAAGAGAGAGAGAGAGAGAGAGAGAGAGAGAGAGAGTGAGAGAGAATAATGGTTCATCTCTCTTCTATGCACGTATCAGTATCAATCACTGGTTTTTTTTTTCTTTTTCTTTTATTTCTATTTGTTTTTTGTTATTTTTTTTTCGAAGGGATTTTTTGTTTCTTCTCTCTATATATATTTTTTTTTTTCTTCTTTTTTTTTTTTAGGAAGTATTCAATCGATATTATCTCGTATACAAGAGGCTTATAATAAACGAGTCAGAAGAGGAAGATAAATACAACGAGTCGAATCGAATTTCACGTCTTCGTCGACACGTCCTCTTCTTCATAGCGTCTTCGCTATCTGAAATTGCCTACCGGCTGGATGCAAATTGTACGTTCTTTCGAGATCGTCTTCTTGAGAGAGAGAGAGAGAAAGAGAGAGAGAGAGAGAGAGAGAGAAAGAATAGTCGAAACTGTTATTCTCTGTCTCTCTCTTTCTCTCTCTCTCTCTCTTTGTCATTCTTTCTCTTTCTCTCGTTTTTTTTTTCTTTATTTCTCTCCTTCTCTATTTTGTTATTTAGCTGCAGTCATTTCTTATTGAAGTTATGAAAGAGAAAGGGACAGAGAAGGAGAAACAACAATAAGTTCTCATTGTGTTTCACATCTCCATGGAAACTTGCATATCATAATAAGAAAAGATTGAAAAAAAAAAAAAAAAAAAAAGAAAAAAGAAGAAACAATAAAAATAAATATAATCAAAAGAAGGGAAAAATTTTGTAAATGAAATTTCTCACGAAGTTCGAGAAACAAAAATGAGAAAAAAATTAATCGTCCTCTTTGTCATTTTGTAATATAAAAAACGTCTAAATATAAAGAATGTAAATATATTAAATGTTACATTATTAAATATTATTGTATACATACACAAGTGAATGGAGAAAGAAAAATTTTGAATGAAAATTTTCGACGTTCGAAGAGAAAAGAAAAAGGAAACAAAAATACTGAATTATTTTATATATATATATATACAATTTATTTATATAATATATATATATATATATATATATATATATATATATATAACAAATATATGTACATAGGCAAGAGAAAGAAAAAATATTTTTGAATGAAATTTCTCGATAGTTCTCGAGAAAGGTAGGGATGAATGGGTGGGGGTGGGGAGGAGCGGGGAGGGTAGAAGGAGAGGAAAAAAGCAAAGAAAAAAAAAAAGAAGGAAAAAACAAAAAGAATTATTTCCTTTCGTCACTTTCGTAATATCGTGTGTAACGTACATATATAGAAGAGAAAGAGAAAGGAAGAGAAGGAACAAGAGATGAAATTTGTAAGACAACATGTGTGTACCGGATATGAGAGATGATCGATCAAAAAAATCGATCGTGATCCGATAAGACGAAGAAGAATAATAAAATGAAAAACAAGTACAAGAAGAATATGAAGAAGATAAAGAAGAAGAAGAAGAAATAGAAGAAGATGAAGAAGAAAAAGAAGAAGAGGCCGTCAAACATAAATTCTCTTTCATTCCAGTACCCATCGACGACATTTTCTCTTCAACGGGTGAGAGCTCGTGATGATTTCTCGTGTGCCACGTACAACGATGATGCGACAAGGTGGTAGAAGATAAATATATATATATATACACAGGCATGTAAAAATATATATATATATATGTATGTATGTATGTATATGTGTACGTATGTTATGTATGTATGTGTATATATATATATATATATATATATATATATATAGTTTCATGCTTAAACTTTTCGACGAGAAGATCTTATCAGGATTGAGAAGGGCGTAGGTGGGCTCCGAGACAAGAGAGCCCACGTTTATATTAATACTCGGTCGATCGTATCGCGAGCTTTTGACTAGACGTAGGTACTGCGTATAAATTATATCGAGAAAGAGAGAAAGAGATAAACGATATTTCCAATCACGAGTAATAGTATAGTAACGCCCTATCGAATAGGAGAAAGAAAGTAAAAACAAAGAATAAAGGAATAAAGAAAAAAAAAAAATAGATGGGGAAAAAGAAAACAGGGGAAAAAAGAAGAAAGAAAAGGAAGAGAAAATTTCTTCTTACTATCCGTTCGTATTCATAAATATCGATGATGGGGGAGGGGGGGGGGGAATCAACACTTTTCTCGAATTACCTTTTCTCGTTTATTTAAATAATCCTCAATAGAGTTGTCAATAAACGTTAAATCCACGCCAACACGGTTAAATCTTTACACTATATATCTATGCATGTATTGTACGCATGGTATCTTTAAAAACGTTTGACAGATATTCTTCTTCTTATGTTCTTTAACAACGAATGGAATAAAGAGAGATAGAGATAGAGATAGAGATAGGAGAGATAGAAGAGATAGATAGAGAGAGAGAGAGAGAGAGAGAGAGAGAGAGAGAGGTAGAACGGATCAAGATACGCTTTCTCGATGCAATTAGGAATACCTCGAGAAAGAGGGAGAGAGAGAGAGGGAGAAAGAGAAAGAAATAGAAAGGAATATTCATGATAGCGCCGCTCTAACGTCAGCTTTCAAATTGAAGCACGATCTTCTTTATAGGATTGATTCGATTTGATATTGAAATTCGATCAGTCGAAAATATTAATCTTCTTTCATCATGTTGGAAATCATCTATCGAGATCTTTTCAATTTAAGAAGAGAAACATTGATAGAAAGAATGAAAGAGAAAAAGAGAGAGAGAGAGAGAGAGAGAGAAATTAGAACAGATACTAAATATATTATTTCGATCTAGATGCGCTCATGAATATTATTTAAATTTAATATTAACGCTGATAGGTTCCATTTTTTTTTTTTTTTAAATTATGAACGTGACGTTCATCGAATTGTATATTTTTCATTTTTATCATTAAAATTTTCAATATCCAATAATGGTTACAAAAATAGATAATAAATATTCATAAATAATTATACGTAATTCATTAAAGTTATTACAATTTTAATTATTTATTATTTAATAGTATAAAAAATTTATATACTATTTAAATTTATATATTATATAAATTTATTACTAATTAAATTTATATAATATATAAATTTATGTAAATAATATTAATGAATATTTATTATATTTTCATCTTTCGTCTTTGTTCTTTAAAAGACAATATAATATAGTAATAATATTAAATAATTAAATATATATTTAATTAAATAACAAATATCTCTCTCTCTCTCTCTCTCTCTCTCTCTCTCTCTCTCTATATATATATATATATATATATATATGCATAAGAATTATTTATTTAATTATTAAATATTATCATAAATTAATAGGAAAGAAAGAAGAGGTAAAGAGAGATAGAAATAGAGAGAGAGAGAGAGAGAGAGAGAGAGAGAGAGAGAGGAAGATAATGTATCATTAATTAATTATAAAGAAGAAATGGGAAAAAAATACCCACGCACAACATACACACACATATCATCCATAGACACTCACACACACACACACACACACACATATATATATATATATATATATATATATATCACGTAAAGGATAAAATACGAATAGTCGACTTTCTCGTCGTTTTTTAGACGACGAGATCATCCCAGACGCAAAATGTAGGTTATGTCGTAAAACGTTGAGCGGAGGGTGCCGTCGTGATAGACGAAGAGGTAAACGTAGAAGAGATCTTGCTTCTTACCTTACCTCCTCCTCTGGTCGTCATCTTTGCGGTCTGGAAATGGCCGTAAGGTCAGATCCACGAGACGGTGGATGATTTCACCTCGGCCATATTTATTATCCTAATCTCAGCATGGTAGAGAAGAGTGGTGTGGTGAAGAGAGGAGAGAGGAGAGAGAGAGAGAGAGAGAGAGAGAGAGAGAGAGGAAGAGTAGAGAAGAGATGAGAAGAGAAGAGAAGAGAAGAGAACGCGTGCGTTCTGGCCTACATTTCCACCGCAAATTGCCGTCGGACTTAACTTCTGACGAACCGACAAAGTTCCTTTTCTTTTTTCACTTATTTCTTTCCCTTTGTTTTTCTTCGTTGCTTTTCTTTATACTCGATATGATATGCAAATCGAATCTCTCGATTCGAATGATCGAAGAAGGAAGGATGGATGCATTGGTAACTTTTTTTTCTTCTTTTTTTGCCTTCTTCCTTTTTGCTTTGCCTCTTTGTCTTGTTTTTCTTTTCTTCTTCTTTTTTTTTCTCTCTTTTTTTCTTTTCTTTTTTTTTTTTTTTTATTGTTTCGTTGCTTTCATTATAGGTTCGGTACAATCACGGTGGCAATAATGACGCGACAATAATGGGAAGGAAAGAAGCAGAGATAGAGAGAGAGAGAGAGAGAGAGAGAGAGAGAGAGAGAGAGAGAGAGAGAGAGAGAGATGAGCATGAGATTATGCGTGAACGAAATATCTCCATTGGAATGAAAATTGCTTATACATGTAAAAGATAGATAGAGAGAAAGAGAGAGAGAGAGAGAGAGAGAGAAAGAAAGGTAGAGATAGAGAAATGAACTGTTCGAATCATTTCCATGTTTCATTTGTTTTTATATAATGTAATGATATATCTTTAGCAAATCGTTTCAGTCCTGAACAAATTCTGATCATATAATATATATATATATATATGTATAAATATATGGTATACGTATATATAAGGTGTTCTTTTAAGTAACGCCACATAAATATCTCTTCGGCTTATTATACGTAACTCAAACGCAGGCCAGACGTAAAAGAAGATATTTTTTACGTAATGCGCACGGTGTCAAAGGATCAATATCTGGCAAAGAATACTTTCTTCTCAAGGTCATTTCATTCGGAGTTATCAAGGTCATGGGTATTTTCATTTTTTTACGCATAATTAACTTTTTCCTTTTTTTTACTGCAGCGTACAGCTGATCAAAAACTATATTCAGATATATAGCATGACCTTGAAATGAACTTGGCCTTAGAAAATTTTTAATTAATATTTTAGATAAAACTGATATCTATTGGGATCGATGGCTTTGATCACTATTCGTAATCAAAAGTATGAAGAACGACGTCGTTGTCTTCTTTGATTCTCTTTGGTCGTCGTCGTCATTGTCGTCGTCTTTGATTTTCTTCGATCATCGTTGTCGAAAGCTCCTGTATTTTCTTTCGTTCTATGAAAGAATATTTTTTCCGTTCTAATATTGGTCCTTTAATATCCCATGCGCCATTACGTAAAAAATATTTTTTGCGTCACAATAAGCCGAAGAGATATTTAGATGGCTTTATTTAAAAGGATCATCCTGTATTTATATATAAGTTTATTTTGAAAGTGGCCTAACTCCATTTATCTTGAAATCGAGATATTTAAGGGTTTGCGTTTCAATGAATTAAAAAATATACGTATAGGATACTAATGAGTCATACTACTTAAGTGTATCTAAGAGTGTTAAATATTTAGTTCCTATTAAAATAGTGGCAATTATTAAATGAATAATATGCGTTTTCTTATCAAGAATGGAGTTAGGCCACTTTCAAAATTAACAATCAGATACATTATAAAATTTGAAGGTGCCCAAATCCATTCGACATAATTTAAGATGCTTCAAATTGAAAAAAACAATACTCAATTTATTTTACATATCTTTAAAACACTTCGAAAACATAATTTATGTGATTCAAAACATTTTTTAACTACATAACGTACAAAATTACGAACATAAATTTATTACAAAACAATTTACTACTCATCTAGATTTTGTGTGTGTGAAAGGGATTTAAAGAAATCATGATGTTCCGGTGGTATATATCGTAATAAGTCAATTATGTCCTTGAATTTTGCTGTTGTAATTTGTCTTTAAAAATAATTTGGACATTAAAATTTTCATTTTCATTCATTGATTTAAATATAAATGGAGTTAGGCCACTTTCAAAATAAACGGTTAAATTATTGTACTAACTCTGAAAATTTATGTGTCAAGAATTATCGTATTTGCTTGGAATATAAGCAACCTGAAATGCTTTACTGATAAATAAGATAAAGTTCTACATGTAATTATAGCAATCGGAAAAAATTGACAAATGGAGTTAGGCTACTTTCAAAATAAACGGCTCATATATATATATATATATATATATATATATATATATATATTTTAGATAGATACTATAATATTATAAATAGAAAAAAGTAATTTATTCGATAGAATAAAATAACGAGACAATGTTAACGATTATTATACGCACTCGAGGTACGGTATAATTATCCGTATTTATCATTATATCGCTTTTAAACGTTATCTTACAGTATATCTAATTATTCTTGTAAGGCTTCCGTTCTGTTAGTAACATCGGTCGATCGGCTTATCTGTCTAATTAGCACCCTCATGTAAGACCCTCTCAATGGATCCAAGATGAGATTCTTATCAGTGAATTCAAAGAAGATCTCAATCGTTTGTTGTGAAAATAGTCAAGATTTTTTTTTTTTTCTTTTTTCGTAATGAAATAATGAAAAGTAATGCAAGTGAGAGTGTAATGAAAAAAAAAAAAAAAATGCATGAAATAAAAATGATAAAGAAAAAGAACGTGTACGAAAGAGAAGGGTAAAACGAGTAAGAACGAAAGGGAAAGAAAAAACGTATGAGAATGAAAGAGAAAAGAAAAATCGAATGGGAATGAAGAGGTGAGGAAAAAAAAAGAAACGATTGAGAATGCAAAATGAAAAAAAAAAGAAAATAGAAACGAATGAGAATGAAAGAGAATGAAGAAGATATTAAAGATTTAAATGACAGGGAGATAGTTAAGATCAGACTGAAGAAGAAAGTAAAGAGGAGGAAGAGAAGTAAAAAAAAAAAGCTATCCTTCCCCGTCCCCGTACCCGTCCCCTTCAAAAAGAAAAAAAGAAACAAAAAAAAAGAACGTATGTATGTAGAAAATATCGGGATGAAGAGATAAATGAAATGAAACGAAAGAAAAAAGAAAGAGTAAAGAGTAAAGATATCGCATAAACGAAAAGAAAAAAAGAGATAAAGAAGAAGAAGAAGAAGAAGAAGAAGAAAATAGAAAAAAAGGAAAGCTGAAGACAGGATCGAAGAAAGCAAAAGGAAAACGGGAAGGATAAAAGAAGGAAAAGTAACGATATAAAATAAAAAAAGGAAGGAAGGAAATATACATATGACAAAAGAAAAGGAGACGAAATCAAAGAAGAAGAAGAAGAAGAAGAACAACAACAACAACAACAACAACAACAACAACAACAATAATAACAACAACAAAATGAAACGAGAAAACAAAACAAAAGCCACAGAATATCTGTACATTTCAACGAGGTGGTTGACAATGTGAATGGATTGTCAACAATCGATCGATCGATGGATCGATCGATCTGACTGCCAAAGTGTGTTCCAACAGTTCTTGTAATTAACGAAGCGTGTCTAATGACGTGGCCGATGGTAACGGACTAAACGACACGATTTTCGCCCACGCTAGCCTAACCGACAGAGAATGAGAAGAAGGATCGATCTATGTATCTCGATATCTCTCGAGAACGTAATTACGTCGGCGTGTCGTACATATACACACATATACAAACGTACAAAAACATATTTACA